>NC_080170.1:4365462-4612696 GCF_950295315.1 Erinaceus europaeus | reverse complement strand
CCCTCTTTCTGGTGCTGCAGGATGACACCTGCACCCTGCCCCGGCCTTTAGGCTGAAACTGGTGCTTTCACATATTATGTCATTAGTCAAAAAAGGCCACCCACCTGGTGCGGATTAGAATAATCCTGAGTGTCAAGGAGCCATGATGTCCTGCATCATCACCCATGGTTAGATAGAGGAATGATAACACACTGGTTTACAAACTCCCATGTCTGAGGCACCAGAGGCCTCAGGTTCAAATCTCAGTGTCATAGTTTGCCAGAGCTGACAGAGGTGCCCAGTGCTGGTGGAGGTGGCGAGGAAAGGAGAGGAGTCCTTAGGAAGTAATGCCTGGACTGCTTGGCTAATGAGGAGGAGAGACAACACTTTTAGAAGAAAGAAGAGAACCAGAGATAGGAGGAATGGACAGAGGCTAGACTCCGAATGGTGACTCTTGCTCCCTGCCTGTCTACAGCCTTTTGCCTGAAAGAGGCACTTTTCACATGTTGAGTCTTTAATCCATAAAAGGCTTCCTGCCTGGTGCAAATTATAGTAATCAGCGATGACATTCCACTTCACCACTATGGCTAGATGAAGGGACAAGGCAAGACACTCCTCAAAGACTCCAGGAAATGGTCCCCATAGTCCTGTGTTCATTTTACAAGGCAAATGACTCAGACACCTGCTTCTCTGGGATTTATTTCATCTGCTTACAGGTTTTGTAGACTCTGCCACACAAGGACATTGTTCTATTTATGAGCCCAGTATGCAAACACTGCTGTCTAACTACATTTTATACCCCTTAAGACAATGCACACTGAGACCCTAGAAATGTCCTTTCTCAGAGAATATTCAATCAGAAGCAAGGAGCTGTCTCTTCCTTTCTAAAACAAAAAATGAAGCAACTGGAGCAACTTTCATCTGTGATCAGAACATCTCCTGTCAGTGGAGTCAGAGTCCAAACAACTTGAATGTTTCCCGCCTATCACAGGCTTCTGATATGTTGATTACGACAATCTGCTAAGTCCCAGTTCTAACTTCTTCATGTGCCATCTTTCATAGGCCCGCACAGTCAGGAGGGAAGGCCAAGTCACCTACCGCCCCATGACAAGAAGTTCACACTTTGAAAAGACAGAGGCTCTTAGCATGTAAACACAGAAATCAACCATCGCCGACACAGAAAAAGCAATGTTCCCTTGTAAACCTGAGAAGCAGAGCACCTCACTCTCCCTTTCTAGCTCACTTCTGTCTTGAGGACATTCTAACTTCAAAGCAACTCTCCCTTAGATCCAATCCAAGCTCATTATCATGGAAAGTGGCTTAATTTAGTCTCAGGAGGAGGGAAGGACTAATCCATGTGGTAGGATGTGAGATATGGAACTAGGTCCTGGGCCCTAAAATATCTTCCTTACTGCTCTTATGATATATCACAGAATTTAAAATCACTGACTGTGTGGTATACCATCACTTTGGAAATGAAATGAAGTAAAATAAAATAAAATAAAATAAAATGCTGGCATTTAGACTGGGGATAACACATTATCATTCAACTGTTATATCTATTTATTGATTAATGATTACTGTAATGAGAAAGGGAGAGAGAGAGAGAGAGAGAGAGAGAGAGAGAGAGAGAGACCGAGACCAGAACACTATTCAGTTCTGCCCTATGATGGTGTTGGGGCGGGAGATTATGCCTCTGGGGCCTGGAGATGTCAGGTATTAGGACTGCTGTACTTCTACCATATGATCTCCCCCGTCCAATCACTTAACAGAGCTAGTTAGTTGAGAAAGTTCCCAAAACTTATTGAGACATATATTCTAACTGCATTGCCTTTATGTGGAAAACAAACAAAATAAATTTCTAACACATCTTGTCTTCATATTTAGACTCCCACTCTTCTGAATCATGTTTTGTGACTAAGCATCACAAATGTCTATTTTCAACACAAGACAACTCTCTGTTCTGTAGAGTTGGTGAAGAAGCACTTCTTAAATTATGTCCTGCTATCTTCTGGGTGATTTTCTTAACATTATTGATGTCTATTCTATACATCTTTGTGTTGATGCTTGCTTGATCTTTGGAAGTTTAAATGAAAGAGTATTAAATAATAACCAGGAAGAAGCTATTTTTCTTCAAATGGTCATGGAGAACAATACCAAGTTGCTGCACTAATCAGCCAGTGATGATACAGAAATGTTAAAATATGAAAAAAAAAAACCCACGACATTTTAAATGTGTTGAAAGTAGCACGTCCATTTCTGCTGCCATGATCCCTCCTTCCCTTGCATGTATATGCACTTGGTACACAGTAAACACTTAGAATGGATGAGACACTTCAAGACCTTAACACCAAATGTGTATTTACAGACTCAACCCGAAATAAAGATAAAGAATAGCCGAATGAGACTACATCATTAAAAAATCCTCCTACACATTGAAGGAAACTTTCACAAAGATGAAACGACAACCAAACAACTGGGAGATGTTTGCGCATCACATGTTCGATGAAGAACTGATAGTAAAAAATTATGAAGAAAACTTATCTTTGGGGGCTGGGTGGTGGCACACCCAGTAAAGTGAACAAGTTGCCATGTACAAGAATGCAGGTTCAGGGACCCGTCCCCATTTTCAAGGGAAAGCTTCATGAGTGGTGAAGCACCACTGCAAGTGTCTCTTTTCTCTTTCTCTTTCCCTTTCTATCTCCCATTTCCCTGTTCATTTCCATCCATGCTATCCAATAAACAAAGGGATATATATATATATATAGATACATACATATATATATATATATATATATAGAGAGAGAGAGAGAGAGAGAGAGAGAGAGAGAGAGAGAGAGAGAGGGGAACAAGAAAGAAGGAAGGAAGTTGATCATATACCTCAATGACATAGAAAAATAAACAACTCAGTAAAAAAGTGGTAAAACAACCTATCTAGGCAGTTAGTAAAAAAAAAAAAATCCAGGGGGCTCACAGATATATGAAAAACAAACAAACAAAAACCATTCTGCATCACTTACCATTCGATAAATGCAATTCAAGGCAATGATAAAAAACCACCCCATGATTGTGAGGCTGGATAATATCAACTAAACAGACCATGCCGAGCATTATGAGGGTCATACTTCATCAGTCAATCAATAATTATTTTAAGGACTAAATGAATGGACCGTTTCATCATCTGGGGCCCTGGTCAGGGAGTCCTTGGGTTCTCACAAAGATATGATGGGCCTGGACTTCTACTGGATCCTTCTCTCCACCATCATGGGTCACTTCTATCAGGATCATCATCATAAACTATCTTGTGAGCCTCCCCAGGAACTTGCTCTCACCATAAAATAGCAGTGGTGGTGACTACCCCACTCTCCAAAGGAAGGCTGTGTCATCCTACTCTGCCACTCAAGGAATAGAGGCCCTGAAGTGAGTCAACAGTGGTCATAGACTGCAAGCTCAGATTGACAGGGACTCGGAGATGACTCAGGCTCCTACGCTACATATGAATATATATATGGGTGCTGGGTCAGGTTTATGGGGTAAACTGTTAGTTGTGTTTAAAGATTTTCTTTAAGTCTGGGAGCTAATCTCTGCCCAAGTCCAGCTTTCTAGCTCTATTCTCAGCTCTGACATTATCTTCCCAGACAATAGTTTTGTCCACCTCCATGTTGGCTGTAAAACTCAAGCAAACATTACTAAACTGGCCCCTTGGAACATAACTAAGATAAACTTCCCAGTTTCTTTCCACCCTCAGATTCCTATTCTTATCTTTGCTATTCCTACTTTTTGGTTCCTATTCATTAATCATTTTGTCCCATTTTATATTTTGTTGTCTTTCAGCCACTAAGTTGCAGATACTACCATGATTCCAACCTGACTTCCCTGGAGAGAAAACCTCACTAATGTGTCCCAGAACATCACCTCTTCAGAGTCCTACTCCACTAGTTAGGAATAGAAGCAGGCTGGGGGAATGGATCAACCTGCCAATTCCCATGTCCAGTGGAGAAGCAATTACTGAAGCCAGAACCCCACCTACTGCACCACAAAAATAATTTTGGTTCATGCTCCCAGAGGGAGATAAATGATAGGGGAGATGACCAGAGGGCTCTGAACCTCAATTCCATTGGGAAGCGGAGAGAGAAAAGGGGAAAAAAGGAAGGACATTAGGTATTAGTAATAGATGTATTCATAATGTTATATAGGTGACGCAGAAAAGCAGAAAAGACAGGGCCATAGGGAAAGAAAGTAAAATATATATAACATATACCTATAATTAAAGGAATAATAGTCAAGCCATATCTGTGACCTTGAGAGAGCTAGTACCGTTTCCAAAGGGGTGAATGGGGACACAGACTCTGATGGTGGGAACGGTGCAGAATTAGACCCCTGTTATATCATAATTTTGTAGATCAATATTAAGTCACTAATAAAGCTTTAGTAAAGATTCAGTGAGTGAATAAATAAATGGATAGCTCAGCTGCATTTGGGATATCCATGTATGGCCCACTCAGGACTTGCTCATAATGGAAGGAAGATGGCGGCAGTTGCTGGAACTGGAAGAGCACCTGTATGCATCCACCCTCATTTTCCCGCCCTGACTTGTTTTGTGTAACAGTTCCATCTTCCCATCTTTCACAGATAGGAAATTCTCTTTGCTCTTTGTGATCCACGATAACCACTTCTAAAGGACTTGTCTGATAAATATTTTCCTTGTGTTATATGCTTTACATTGGGTTGTTCTAGCTCTCCCCCTGCCAAGAAAATTGGTTCAGTCCTGCTAGTTTCACGGGCCTGCTTGTCCCCGCCCCAAGGAACCCCGAGAGAGTTCCAGAGTTCCAGAGAGTGTTTGGCGCCGCTGCGGGGGAAAGAGGCAGCAGAGTTCTGTTTGGTGATTAGTTTGTCTTAGTATAAATCGTTGTTCTTGAATAAAGAAATACAGCTTCCCTGCCCAGCCATATGTCTTTGGTCGTCTCTGTTACCCGCCCGTGAAGCTAGCCCGGCCAGCTGGAGCCTCCGAATTTTAACAACAAATGGCGCCCACGTGGACCTGACCTGCGCATCTCTCAGATAAGTGAAGACAATTTGGCTACCTATGTACTATGGCCTTCTCTTCTGCTTGTGAAGAGATCTCCAAAGGCCTCTGCTCTTTCTTCACAAGACTGTTTTGCTGTTTCTGGAACATTTATCTCTTGACCACTCTGTGGTTTCCACTCACTTGGGCGCACTCAAAACAGCCAGAGGAGTCGGGAAGAGCCAGCGGGCAAGAGGCGAGGCGCAGAGCTGCCTTTTCCACCTGGTGGAACAGCCAGCCAGCCGGCTGCACCCAGACAACCCCACGCACCACGCCCGCAACACCGCAGCCCCGCAGCCCGCAGGAGGCTGACGCCAGCACACAGGAGCCCGGCGCCACCACACAAGAGCCCGACGCCAGCACACAGGAGCCCAACGCCAACACGCTGGAGCCCGATGTCAACATGCTGGAGCTCGATGCCAACACACAGGAGCCCAATGCCAGCATGCAGGCCAGCCCACAGGAGCCGGCTCTCCACCGCGTAGCGCAGGGCACTGGTCGCGTGATCTCTCCACGCTACTCGGTCACTGCGAACAGGGCAGCAGACATGGCAGGGCCATGTGGCAGGGCCGCGGTGGCCTATCATGGCTGCCACCCCTGGGCACCTTGGCCCATGCCTTCTACAAGGCTGGCCCGCCCGCTCTCGTGCTATGAATTCTGGACAGATCCCGAACCTCCTGGGCTCCCTGCCAAAACTGGGCACACTGGCCGAGATCCTCAGCTCCGGTCTGAAGGCAGACAAGCTGGAATACGCAGAGATTCATCCAGAGATCGCAACCTGCAATTCCTAGAAGTGAAGCTGCCCAAGAGACCACCACTGGACAACGCACCCCCCAACAACTAAGACAGTACATATCTAAATTCGTGTTTGAAATGACATGTCTTCGTAACAAAGGTTTCTCTCCTTGTGCATTAATGACCATGTTTATGTGTATGTTTAAAGTTTGGTAAACAGTAACTTTAAGGCTAAATTCTTACTAGTCAAAGTTAAATGAAAAAGGTTTTCAACGTAATTCTCATAAAGAAAATTAACTTACATTTAAAGTCTGAGGTAAAAATTAGTTAACAATCAACATATTTTAACTAAGTTGGTCTAAAGACCTGTGCACACCTAGGGTGTGTCTCCATCTTGAATGGGTATAACAAAAGGTTAAATAGACTTGTTGATATGTAAAACTCTCTATTACCTTCTCTATTAGAAATGGTAGATCGCACAATGGCTATGCTAATTATTCTCATGCCTGAGGTTTCCTTTCCTGCGCACACCTAGGGTGTGTCTCCATCTTGAATGGGTGTAACAAAAGATTAAAAAGACGTTGTTGATATGTAAAAGTCTCAAATTCCTTCTCTATTAGAAATTTTAGATTGTGCTGTGGTTATGCTAATAACAAGTTTTGTTTCATAGTAAGTAAATTGAAGCCAGCTGCCTTTGGGACTCTAGGCCGTTCCCCGCCCCCATACAAATGCCCATCGAGACACGTATGCCCCCCAGAGGCAAGAAATGTTTTTTTTAAGCTGATAAAGTTTTGCCCACAGAGGCAAAAAAATGGCCCCCTCAGGCCTTCCCTTGTCAGCACACTGGTTCTTGTTACTTGCTTACATGTTTTTCCATGTTTGTGCCAGTTTCTTTTTTAAAAATGCCTGTATGATAGAGGTTTCAGTTCACCCCACACCCCTGATACTGTGGTCATTTAGTTAAAAAGAAAAGGGGAAATTGTTGTATGCTTTACATTGGGTTGTTCTAGCTCTCCCCCTGCCAAGAAAATTGGTTCAGTCCTGCTAGTTTTCATGGGCCTGCTTGTCCCCGCCCCAAGGAACCCCGAGAGAGTTCCAGAGTTCGATAGTGCTTGGCGCCGCCGCGGGGGAAAAAGGCAACAGAGTTCTGTTTGTCTTAGTTTATAAATTGTTGTTCCTGAATAAAGAAATACAGCTTCCCTGCCCAGCCGTACATCTCTGGTCGTCTCTGTTACCTGCCCGTGAAGCTAGCCCGGCCAGCTGGAGCCTCCGAATTTTAACAACATCCTTGAACTGATAAGGACTCAAGGGATCATTTTGACTGAACTGGGAATAGGAAGAGGTTGTCTGGGTTTGAAGCCACAGAGAGGAAAGCAGACTCGACAAGGGGAACATGGAGTCTGTGCTTGAGTTCACCACGGAGCCTGGATTTAGAACTTCCTGAAGCTGTGACAAATTTTCCTCAAACTCCTTAGTGAACTGTGATAAGTCCTACTTTGGTCAAGGCAAGGTTTGTTTGTATTATGTTTTCTTCATTTTAAGAACTCCTAGTAATGGAACGAGATGGATTTTCAGGGGTCTAGAAGGGGTAGTGTTCTGGGCAGTCTTATATTCCTGGGAAGTTCAGAATCTGTCTATATTTGAAGACATGATCTTCAATGGGATCAATGGGACTGAATGAGGTCTTTGGAGAGGACTCAAAGCTAATATGATCAGTGCCCTTTTAAGAACAAGCGATGGGGATGAGACAACACACAGGGAATAATACTACTGACAACACAGAAAGGATGCCATCTACAAGTCAAAAGACAAGGTCCTCAGCAGAAACCATGACGACCTTGGCTTTCAGCCTAGAACAGAGAGGACACACACTTGTGTTGTCTAAACTGCTCAGTTTTTTACTTTGTTACGGCAATCTCAGAAACCAATAGAGGCAGGCCCACAGGATGAAGAATTGTTAGGGGCAACTTTTCAGAGTGGGTAACAGCTTCAGAAGCTGCCATAGACTGAAAGTTGTAGGAGACAGAGAAGACATGGTCAAGTATGGAAGGGACTTATGTCCTCTTCACCATTTTTCACTCTGCTTCATTTTTTCTCCATCTACATAGACTGTCTGTGTCCCTAAGGGAAGATCAGCCACCATGCTCACTTTTCTGATGTCCAGGCACCGACTATTACAGTTCGGAAATACACAAGAACCTACTCGTGAACAATATAACCCGCCTTTCCCGCAACGTTTGTGAAATGACCCTCCTCAGACTCCCATGCCTCTGTGATGTTTCAGGCTGGTCTCTCCAAGTGACCTGTGTTCTAAGAAACTAGCTGCTGGGTTTCACTTTAAAAAGGCCTGTGTCTCTGCATGGCTGCCTTGCCCTGCCAAACACAGAAACCAAACACAGACTGTCCTTCAACAGTGACGACAACAAAGTCTCAGGGGTTGAACCTTCACCAGCTTTCTGCTCTCAAGGACATGGCCTTCAATCTTACTACACCTGGCTCCTGATTCAGCTCTGGAGATGAAAGAGTGAAAAGAAACAGGGAGGTGATGAGTTCAGAACCAGAGGAAAGAGGAGAAGGAACTTCTGTCTGAACGGGGTTGTGAAGAATCAGGCGTGTTTGTTTTCTGGCCAGTATGACTGCCTAGACGTTGCTGCTCTGTGGTCCACCTGGAGGCACAGCTAGCAAAGCTCCCTCAAGGACAGCACTCTCCCGAGGCTATTTCCTCCCTATCGAGTCTTCTCAGAGACATTTTGCAGTGCTCTTCACTTGCTTGAGAGAAAACATCTGGGCATTCTTGAGTGCCTTCACGGATTTTCACTCACGTTGATGAGAAAAAAAACCTCAGATTTTTTTTTTTTTTTGCCTCCAGGATTATCACTGGGACTCAGTGCCTGCACTATAAATCCACTGCTCCTGAAAGCCATTTTTCCCATTTTGTTGCCCTTGTTGTTGTCCTTATAGCTGTTGTTGTTGTTGCATAGGACAGAGAGAAATGGAGAGAGGAGGGGAAGACAGAGAGGAAGAGAGAAAGGTAGACTTGCTTCATGGCTTGTGAAGTGACTCCCCTGCTGGTGGGGAGCTGTGGGCGAGAACTGTGATCCTTATGCCGGTCCTTGAGCTTTGTGCCAAGTGTACTTATCCCGCTGTGCTACCACCCAGCCCCCAGGTTCTTTTTTGTAAAGAACATTTTTACATATATATATATATATATATATATATATATATATATATATAATTTAAGATCACTCTACAAATTATGCTGCCATAGCAGGCTTCCATGGACACATTGAGCATTCTGTGGAAGGAAAAATATTTTATTTATACATATGACTCCTCACCCTCACTGAAGCTAATTTTCAATTCTGCCAGAGGTATTTTCTGTTGAATCACTATTTAAAAAAAATGCTTCTAAGTGTGTTTCATACCTGGGGGAAAAATGAAATCAAGAGCTTTATTATCATGTTGAGAGAGTGTAGCATATGTCAACGCACATTTTCTTATTTTTAATAACGGGAAAAATTATGAAGCCTTATTTCCCTCTCCCTAATTGTAATCAGGTAGATTTGCTTTTAGACCGAGATACAATCAGCTCTGAAAAATAGAGGCTGACCCAAGACGTACTTGAGACTCTGCTGAATGTGCTGACCTTCCTCATAAATGGCTGGAATCTTACTGCACGCCAGGACTTTATGTCCTCATTCAAGTGTGTATTTCTAAATGGTCCCCTGCTTGATGGCCTCAGACAGTGGGCTACTGATGAAAACAGACACCATTTTGCTAGGACCATAGGTTTTAAAACATTTAGCACACAGTGATACCAGCTTTTCCTACAGACTCCAGGTTTGAGAGACAGCAGCCAGCTGCAGGTTTTCTGATTTGCATACAAAAACATCTCTCTGTATCCATATCCATCTCTGAACTCATATATGTACCTGTATCTACATTTACCTAGCTCCCACACACAATTGGAGGCAGGAATTACAGACGCACATTCCCTAGTGAGTTTCTCACCTCACAAACCACAAGAATGTTGCTTTCCCTCCAGAACCCCTCGATATTTGTCAGTGCGTCACTAATTCGGCACTTCGCATCTGCCATGCAGCATTGTTAGTTACTACCATCCCATTGTGTCCATGTCCTGCCTGTGCCCGTGGCTGCCTCTCCTTGGTAGGAAAGGGAAAGGCATTCTCTGAGAGCACTCTCTGTCTCCACCACAGAGAGCAGCCATAGTGCTTGGCTGGGCCAGACCAGCAGTGTGCTTCCTGAACTGTGCTGGTGATGCTACAAAGGCCAGGAGACACTCGCCCATGGCCCCTGCCACACTAAGGGAACGGAAACACCGCCAGGACCTACCACAGGGCTGTGCTTTGCACACAGCCTCAGCACCTCTGTGGTGCCTTGAAACTTTTTTTTTTTGTTGTTCAAGTAAACTGGAGGCCAGTTATTCAACCAATTCAGATTGCATTTCTGTATACATGACATCATTCGGGATTCTTCCTGTTCACTAAGCACCAGTCTGTGGTCTTCATCCATGTCAGATCCAATGTTCCCTCCAAGTATTTATGAAATGAAGAGGCCAGGATGCCTCCTAAGACCAAAGGTCTCAGAATATTCAGAGCTGCAGTTCAAAGGGCTCTGGTGATTACTTCCAGGTTTGTAAACCACAGGAGACCTTGCCCAGAGAACATTATTGTCCATATCTATTTCTGCGTGTTCCCTTTTGCAAGCTTTCCCCAGTGTGTGTGCATCTGCTAAATTACAAGTGCAGTCATGGCCGTGCAAAGAATGGCGAGAAAGAGCAGATGTCTACCATCTCCATGTGTCTGAACATCCACTTGCTTTAAGATTTGAAGCAACCTTGAAAATACTCTCAAGATAAAATAAACATTGAGGGAACTGAAGCTGAAGAAGCACCAGGGCAGAAGATATAATCGAGGGGGGTGGAGTGAGGGTAATGGCTGCACCCTGGAGCCACGGTGAGAACCACATGTGCTCATGGGTCTGCACCAGATACAAGCAGATATTTTTTCCAGAAATCTATGGTCCCTCCAAACAGGAACACTGAGCAGTAGCCGGGAACATGCTCCACTGTGTCACAGTCTTGAACACACATAATTTATTTTAAAAATATTTTACTTATTTGGTTTTCTTAAACTCCATTTTCTTTTATTGGATAGAGGCAGAAACTCAGAGAGGGAGATAAAAAGGGAGAGAGACAGAGAGACACCTGCACCCCTGCTTCACCACTTGTGAAGCTTCCCCTCTGCAAGTGGGGACCAGGGGCTCGAACCCCGGTCCTTGTACACTATAGTGCTTGTGCTTAACCAGGTGTGCCACAGCCTGGCCCCCTTATATGTTTGTTTGTTTACAGGACAGAGAAAGATTAAAAGAGGGGAGATAGGTGTGGAAAGAGAAAGGAGAAACCTGTAGGCCTGCTTCACTACTACTTGTGAAGCCTTGCCCTGCAGGGAGGAATGGGGGCTTGAACCCAGGTATTTGTCCATGTTAGCATATGCTCTCAATCAAGGGCACCACTGCTGGGCCCCACGCGCTCATAATCTCTCCCATTATTCCATTCCCTCCCACACTTGGGCTGACTTTTTGAGACAGAAAGAGAGAGACAGAGGGAGAGACACAGAGGCACCAAGGCCTCCCCCAGCGCAGTGAAGCCAGGACTCAAAGCTGCGCTTCATGGCAATACCGCTCCCTCCCGACTGAGCTCTTCAGACAGCCCCATGGCCTCTTCAAGGCCCCGTCTGTACAGTCTGGTAGCACGAAACAAAAACCAACTTTGTAAATGCACTTCCACACACCACTGACACTGTGCAGTTAGTTACTCAGAAAGAAAGCTTAGAGAAGGAATGCCCTTCAGATAGTCTTCCACAAACATTGTTTCTCTGGACTGTGTGTTTCACAGTGATTTGTGAAAGTTTCAGATAGTCTTCAAACAGAAAGCCTGGTAAGTCAACATTCTCAATAGCTAATTAAAGGCGAACTCATCTGTCTGACTGTTCTTGGTGGGCAGGGACTGTCAGGTCTGTTCTGATGAGAAGAAAAGTTGAGGGCTGAGGGGAGTTCTCATGAGAGAGCACAGGACAGGAGTGCTGGAAGCCCCAGGTTCCACCCCTGGCATGGCATACACCCAAACTAGCAGTCTCTCTCTCTCTCTCTCTCTCTCTCTCTCATAAAAGTAAATAGTTCAGTGAAAATAGAAATAATACCATTTGCAAAATAAAATTTAAGATGAATGCTAAGCCAGCTGCAGATGCTGAACTAGCACTGCAAAAGCCGATGATAAGCTTCCCCGAGGCTGGGTAAGACCCACCCTCAGAACACAGTGCTCAGCTTGTCTTCAGGGAAAATGTGTTTCCGGCATCAAGGAAAACATTCTAGGGATGGTTCTGCACTGAACTGTCCCTTCACGCAAGGCTTTCTGGCAGTCACACGTGTCTGCTGTCCTTGTCCAGCTGCTTTCCCAGCTGAAGCCTAGAGGCAGAGAGAACTTTCTTTCCCTAGTGGCATCTAGTCCCTCGAGCAGCCCGTGGTGTCTGGGAGCCTGCCCTGCAGCAGGAGTGTGGGTGAAGGGAAGAACAGTCCTGGAGAACTGGGTCTCTGTCTTCACTGGGTCTAGCCTGGCCTTGCAGAAACCTGTCTCTCCTCACAGGCAGTCTGCTGCTCTACATTACACCGTGTTGCTAAGCACTGTTACTAAAATTAAATGTGAGAATATCATTAAACATTTTTGTGTGTGTGATGTATAAACTGTTTGCTAATTGCAGGTATTTGTTTTTCCTTGAGTTCCATAAGAAGACAGCTAGCACAGGTATCAGAGGGGCGCCCTGCTTCTCCACTGAGCAAAGCCGCAGTCCCATCCAGCCCTGCAGCGGGCTGGGGGGGGGGGGCAGCCTGTGTTCCCAGCCTGTCCTCTTAGGTCAGTGTTGACCATGAAGTTCAAAGCATGTTAATGCAGGGCAGGTCTATAGCTCAGCAGAAGGAGGCCCGGGTTTCCTCACAGGACAGAACCACCATGCTCTAAGCTTGCTTTACTCCCCCTCTCTCCCTCTCCCTCTCCCCCTCCCCCTCCCCCTCTCCCCCTCCCCCTCTCCCCCTCCCCCTCCCTCTCCCAACAAGTAAATTAAAGTTTTTTTATTTGCTTGTTTGGCCAGAATACATGTTTCTCTCGCTACCTACCTACAGGCATGCACAACACACACACACAAACACACAGACATCTCTTAAACATTCTTTCCTTGTCTTCCCTTTTCTTCTCTCTGGATATTTTACCTACATTTATTTATTTTATAGATGTCCAGGCAGTGAGGCCTTACCCATGCAGCACACTACTGAGTAGCCTCCTCAACCAATTTATATTGGTTTATTTATTTTTGGTGTAACCAGGGTCCTGCTTCTGTGTGATTTTACCACTTCATGCAGGCTCTTTTGTTCAGAATGATAGACAGACAGACATATGGATGGATGGATAGAAGGTTGTTGAGAAAGCCACAGCATGTTTTTCTATGCACCTCGCCTACAATGCAGGTGGTCCCAGGAATAGCCTGGGACTGCAGGTGCCAGGGCTCGTTTCTTCCTCCTCCTCCTCCTCCTCCTCCTCCTCCTCCTCCTCTTCCTCCTCTTCCTTCTCCTTTTTTATCACCTCCAAGGTTAGTTCTGGGTTTGGGTGCCTACAGGATGAATTCACCTCTCCTATCAGCCATTTTTCCCTTTTACTAAGTGGAACAGAGAGGAATTGAGAGGGAAGGTGGAGACAGAGCAACACCTGAAGAGCTGCTTCATTGCTCACAAAGCAGCCACCCCCCTTTCCACAGGTGGGGACTGGGGTTTGAACCCAGGTCCTTGCACATAGTATCATGTGTGCTCAAGCAGGTGCACCACTATCTGGCCCCCAGGGCCCATTCCTTGTGAGGCCCTAGTCTAAGGGGGTTCATACATGTCAGCAGTGGAGTGAAACGGGCTATATAGTCCCTCCGCCTTCTAAATGTGGTATTCAGATGCTTCCTTAAACTATGTCTTTAAGGGGCCAGGCAATGGCGCATCTGATTAAGCACACACATTACAGTGTATAAGGACCCAGGTTCAAGTCCAGGGTCCCCACCTATAGGGGAAAATATTCCTGAGTGGTGAAGTGGGGCTACAGCTGTCTCTATCTCTCTTCCTCTCTATCTCCTCATCCTCTCTCCATTTCTCTAACAATAAAGACAACAATAAACATGTTAATTTTTTAAATATTTTTTTATAATATTACCCCCTCTCCATTTATAGAGTTGGCTCAGTGCCTGTACTGTGAATCCACTGCTCCTGGTAGCCATTATTTATTCCTATTATTCTTTTTTTTATTTGATAGAGCAGATTAAAAAAAAAACTGAAAAGGAAGGGGAGACAAAGAGGGAGAGAGGTAAAGAGAGTCCCTTGCAGTGCAGCTTCACCGTGTTTACGAAGCTTCCCCTGAAGATGGGGACCTAGGGCTTGGACCTGGTTGCTTACACACGGTCGTGTGCACTTTCCAAGGGGACCCATTGCCTGTCCTACCTACCTAAATATTCCTATTTGCAGTGGTAGACATGTTCGTGGGTTTGGCTCGTAGCTTCCTTGTGATTGAAAGTGACTTTACTAACTGGAAGAATCACAGTGTCTGTAAGCCACAGAGATGAATAAATCAAACACCTGGGATGTTAAAGAATTTCTTCTTCTCATTCTGAGACTCTAGTCTTTTGCCCCCATGAACTTGAATAAAGAAACAGCTCACAGGTATTTTCCAGGGAAAAGAGGGCTGGCCTTAGTCCTGTTCAAAGGCCTTGGCAAACATCTTGGGCTCCAGCCCTCGAGTTCTGAGTTCTGGCCTAGTTGGGAACTCTGGTTATCCTCCTGCACACTCAAATCCTATCTCCTTTGTGTGGAAAAAAATAAGATTTCATGCACAATCAAGTTTATCTACCTCAAATCAATGAAAGCATTAAAATAGAAAGAAAAGAAATACAGTTAACCAATTTAAACATTATTGGAAGTCTTGTCGAACTACAGACATGCTGAGTGTGGAATCTCCTGGCTGCAAAGTGTGTTGAGAGTCTCAGCAGCTCTGAAAAGCGCTCAGACTATGCTCAGACGCACACTTAAGCAATTCAGGTGCTTCCCCTGATCTGAAAGGGAGTGCTTTTTCATAGCATCAGTTTTATAATGAGCCTTTGCAGGCAAATTTCAAAGGGTGCGTGGTTCACATCCTTTAAACTAAATTCACTCATAATTTAGCATCCAACAAAAGCTATTGCTTAATTGTCTCTAAAGAGGCATGGAAGGAAACATCGCCCTGATGCACAAACAGAGCAGCCAGCAGTGGGCTCCCTCCCTGGACTGGCCCTCCCTCACTTTCCTGGGGACACTGGTCCTCCAGGAAGTGGGCCTGAGAAGCCTGGGACTATAAGCCCTAGTGAGCCAGAGGCCCCCTGCCAGCCCTGCTCTGAACACCCCACAGGCTGGAAGGCATGGAGCTGGTTCATGGCTGTTCATATTGGGAGCCACCTGTTGGGTTACTGCCAGAGGCCTGCAGAAGATCCCTCTACATATGATGAGTGCAGCCAGCTTCCTCCATGCACAGGGGGAGGCTGGGCCTGACGTGCTCCCCGCAACCACAGTGCCCACAGCTCACACTCCACAGTTGTTCTGCTCTTGCCATCCAGCTGGACAGGGAAACAGAAATCTCGCTCAATGCCGGGCTGAGCTTCATTGACGGGAGACAGACGACAGGGGACTCATGGTTGAGCTGTAGGCAGTATCTCTTTATTCATGCGGAACGCAGCACAATCTATGCCGAGCTAAGCTAAAACTAAAAACTAAAACGGACAATGTTGTCTTTATATATACTTCCCAAGTAGGGTGTGAACAGGATGTGACATAGAGAGGGTGGAGAGAAAAGTGACTGGTGAAAATCAGGGTGTGACAAAGAGAGGGGGTGGAGCAGGTGAGAATTTTACCACTGAACCACCAATGCCCCGGAGGGAGGGTGGTGCTTTATGTAAATGTAAAAGTGATTTATGTAAATAGACTGCAGCTTTGAGTGGGATCAAACCAATCCCTATATAGGCATACCAGTGCTTGGTTAAGCAGAAGCCAGGGGGAGCTGGCATACTACCCAACAGCTCAACTGCCTCTACCTGAAGCCAAGGCTGAAAAGGGTCCAGTCCTCCCAGGACCCTGGTGAGTATTTCTGTGAGTCAAGCACGATGTGCATGTGGAACCATGTCAGGTGTGTGAAAGGAGGCACTAGGAACATCATGACTGGCGTCACTCTGAGAGCTGTGATGACACCGTCCCACCTCTTACCTCCTGACACTCCTACACAAACAGCCACCATTCTCCTACTACAGTCACTTGTTTTTCTTGGATTCTTCTGTGTCTTTCTGTTAGTTGCCCTGTTGGCAAAACCTGTGGATATTTTATCTATCTATCTATCTATCTATCTATCTATCTATCTATCTATCTATGTTTTACCATCAGCAGAGTTATCACTCGAGCTCAATGTCTGTACACATGGGAATTTGCCACTCCCAACAGCCATCTTAAAATGCATAAGATATGTACATATATATCTTTATTTTGTATAGAGACAGAGGAATGTTGAGAGAGAAAGGGAAGAGAGAGAGGAAGAGAGACACAGAGACAGAGACAGACAGACAGACACAGAGGGAGCTGTTTCGCCACTTGTGAAGCCTCCTTGGGAAGGAAGGTGGGGTGCAAGGCTTAATCCTGAGTTCTGTGCACTCCAATGTGTTGGCAGCCATTTATTCCGTTTCCCCCTTTATTTGACAGGAAAAAAGAAAAGTTGAGAGAGGCAGGAAAGATAAGAGAGGGACAGAGAAAGACATCTGTAGCATTTGCTTCACTGCTTGTGAAGCTTCTCCCCTGCAGGCTGGAACTGGGGACTTGAACCTCTGTCTTTTCGAGTGGTAACATGTGGGCTCTCCATCAGGTGGGCCATGCCTGGCCCCATATTTCTTTTATAGAAGAGTCTCTGCCAGCCTGAAGGCACAAATGTCACTAGAAGGGTGGGGTCCTGGGAAGGGGGGTTAGCAAATGTGCCTGAGATTAAGTGGCATGCAAGCATACAACTATTGTAAAATGCCTGTTTGGAAAAATAAAAATCCTTGAGTCTATCCAGTCCTGAGAAAACTGCCAAATATGCAAACAGGAACAAGAAACATAAAAGAGGGAAAACAGTTTGCTTTACACAGACCCTGTAAAATCTCAAGTAATTCTCATAATTGTGACACTCGGCACAATCTGACAGTATCTCCTATTGATTCTCAGGTTTTAAGACAATAATCATTACGTTATCATCTGCAGCCAAAGCAACATAGCATAACCTCCTAATTAGGATAAAAAACAGAGCCAGGAGCAGTCCGGGCAAGTCACAACAAGTCAATATTTTTAATAAGGATTAATTAAAAAAAAAAACCCTCAACAAGGTTGTATTAGAGGCAGTGCTGGCATGTCTATTGATTAGCAGTTGGCATTGCATCTCATAAAGGACTCATTATGTAAAGCATCTAAGTGCCCCTCTCCCTCCCCTCCTTAAACACTATTGACTTGTCCGCATGTGGGTGTTTTCATAGCATGGTCTGGGCACTGAGAAGATTGAGAAGTGGCTTCTGTACTTGCACTGCTCATCTCCTGATGGGGATGGAAAGAACAGCCAGGAGTAAAGAGAACGGAGGGAGTCCTTTCGCTACCAGCATCTGCCCAGCCACACACTGGGCCAGGCCAGACTCCAGATCCCAGAAAAGCTTCACACAACAAGGTGTGAGCTCACGTTGAGTCTCCTCCCCAGCTAATCCCTGCCACTCCGCTGGCCCACTCCTCACTGTTTCCTTTAGATCTTTATTTATAGACAGATAAACAGCAGTGGCCTTTGGAAGCCATATCTCCTGCCCTATCAAGGTGCAAGACTCCAGCCCCAGCCACCTTCAGGAAAAAGCAGGCCACAGGTGCTGGGGGCTCATGAATATGCAGGCCCGACATTTGAAACTCACAGCACCTTTCTTCACTGACACCACTGCCATCCCCACAAGGGTTTCCAGAAAACCAGGCTATGGGTGGGGTCTGTTAAAAATCCCCCTGGGTAGTCTCAGATTACAGTCCAACCCAGTGGAAGATCTTCTAAACAGGGAAGAGCCACAAACTCCCTGGATGCTAGGTGGCAGTGCTGTGTAATTAAAACTCCAAAAGATGCTTCTGGAATTAGTGAGTCAGGCCACCTCCTTCTCTAAACACCATCATAAGGTATAATTAGAAGCAAAATACATTAGGAACTCAAGGTTCTTTCTTAGAAACTCATTAAGAAGGCACGACAAAGCCTTTGCCACTTAAAGGTCAGTGCTTTTCAAAACCAGCCTAAAATAGAATAAATCTACCAGTATATGTATAAGCTATGCATTTTTTAAATAGCCAAACTAAGTAATCCCAATAATTTATCATAAAAATGTACTATTTAGATAAAACAAACTGTACTGCCTGCCATCTGTGACATCATGCCTATGTAATTTTAGAGGCCTCCACCTGTAACCTCTTAGTAATGGGAAATCGTCTAGATGGCGTGATCTCCATGCCAGCCCCTTGCATTTCTAGGAATTTCTCACTATTCATTTGTCCCACGCAGCAGAGGATGAGGGCTAATGCCTTGCTAGCACGCCTCTGCACTGCGACTAGTCGGATAGGATGGTGAGGGAGACCTTAGGGACAAACTGGACAGCTGACCAGACACAGGAGAGGAGCTGGCCTGAGGGTGAATTCACATGCAAAGTCAGGGCATGCACAAGGAGAGAACCAACACCAGGAGGTCTGCTTCCTTTGTCTCCCAGTGAAACTCTTTGCACACGGACCAGCAGGAAGGTGAAAACTGTAGCCCTTTGCTTTTGTCTGAATGAAATCTCCTCCCACAAATGGGTGAAAGGAGCACCAGGCAGGGTAAGACTTGAAATGGGGACTTTGGAATGTGGCCACCTTTTTTCTCAGCTGTTCATTCTGGCCTTATCTTATAGGAGATGTGCAACAACAATCCAGCTGTTTCACCTCTCTCTCTCTCTCTCTCTTCTCTCTCTCTTTCACACACACACACACTCTCTCTCTCTCCTCTCTCATTTCCCGGGTTATTGCTAGGGCCATGTGCCTGCACTACAAATCCACTGTTCCTGGTGGACGTATTTTTCCATTGTTTTATTGGACAGGACAGAAAGAAATTAAGAGGGGAGGGGAGATAGTAAGGGAATGAGAAAGCTTGACACCTGCAGATCTGATTCACCACTTGTGAAGTGACCCCCCCAGCAAGCAGATGGGGATCCAGAGGCTAAAAGTGGAATCCTGGTAGGGGTTTTTGCACTTCGTAGTATGTGTGAGCTTAACCTGCGCCCTGCCACCTGCCTTCCCTTCACCTCTCTCTGTCTTAGTCCTGTCTTTGCCTGAAGTCACAATAGATCTCTTAATATTTCCTGTGACTGTTGTGAAGGTCATCAGGGAATTTAAGTTTTTCTTTTGAGGTGGTAAATACAGCTCAGACATAGAGGACATCAGTGATTGCCAGAATACCTGTATTTCCATGAATAGTCACAATGTTTGTGTGAATAAATATCATGAAAGGAATACTGTAGATATCATGGATTCACCTGGAGACAGGTGAATTTTATCCTATGGAAATGTTGTATCAATTAAACTGTAAAAAAGAGATTGAATATAAATCCACAGCAGGATGCCTAAAGTCTAAATTTTGATTAAGTGATAAAAAACTGATCATTTATTGCTGAAAAAGTTAAATTATATAAAAATGTTGGCACTTTTCATTTATTCTAATGATGCAAGCTTATCTCCCGGCTCTTAAATCACAGGTTAAAGGATCTTGGAAAGTCACATGTTATGTTTGTTACAGAAAACTTCTGAAACTGCAGTTTCCTTCTAACATGAAGTATAGCAATGTGTGCTCTAAAGATAGATTTCAGTTTCAAGACTATTCTAGATCTCAAGAACTGGGTTTTTTTTTCTTTTTTTAAATTTATTTTTATTTAAGAAAGGATAAATTAACAAAACCATAGGATAGGAGGGGTACAACTCCACACAATTCCCACCACCCAATCTCCATATCCCACCCCCTCCCCTGATAGCTTTCCCATTCTCTATCCCTCTGGGAGCATGGACCCAGGGTCATTGTGGGTTTTAAGCTTCCTAATCTGTCCAGCAGTTGCTAAACCAGCAGGGGAAAGGCTCTTTGTGTTTGTCTCCAAAAGTTGTCTGCATGTATGATCCCTTTTCCATCAAAACCCCAGCCTCCACTTGTCTGTCATTTATGGAATCAGAACTGCTTTTGAGATGGGGGGAAGAGAGGGAGAGGGAGAGGGAGGGGGGAGTGGGAGAGGGAGTGGGAGAAGGAGAGAGGGGGGGGAATGGGAGAGGGAGTGGGAGAGGAAGGGGGGTAGTGGGAGAGGGAGAGATCACACTATAGAAAAGAGGTTCTCAACTGCATCTTAGGGTCACTTAGGGCACCACTGGAAAGTGTACCTGCAGCCCACTCTAGACCAACTAGGTCTGTGACTCTGGTGAGCCGTTAACATTCATTTGCCCTTCCAAAGCTCTTCAGATGATGTCCACACTCAGTAAGGGCTGTGAATCTCTGCTAAGTAAATCCTGAGCAGGGGAGGCTGTGTTCACACACAGTGACTGGGGCAGAGGTCTGCACCTTGAAGGACAGAAAGAGACATGTGGAGACAAGGTGAATGGGGAGTATTTATTTATTTATTTATTTATTTATATTTTATTTATTTTATTGAGGGGAAAGAAAGAATAAATATAGATACTGACCAAAGCACTGTGCAGCTCTGGCTTACAGGGTACTGGGCACTGAACCTGGGATCTCATGCCTCAGGCAGGAAAGTCCTCACATGGCCATTATGCTGCCTCCCTGGCACATAAAGGGAGATAGTTGTAAGGCAGAAAGTGCCCTCTGCTCCGTCTTATTCTTGAAGGTGAAGTATTCCTGGAAAGAGCCGTATAAATAGCCCCTGAAAGCAGTAGAAGAATATGGGGAGACAAAGCCCAGACCAGGAGACTGACAAGGGGAGGGAGTGGGAAAGCAGTGGAGGAGAAGATGGGAGAGCATGTGGCCTGTGGCTGCAGACAGAGCGGTAGGTAGGTAAGGTGGGAGTCCCTGGCTGAGCTCTGAGCTCGGAGTCTGTGGGCTGCCTAGTCGGCTCCAGTGAGTCCACTTTACACGATCAATGGGCCCCACAGCCTTCTTTCTTTTTTACCTATGACTCTGCCCCCAATACCAATTCCCACTCCAAACCCAAGCTGTGACTTTGCCGATCAAATCAGAAGTCCAAGGCTGCTGAACTGGAAGCTCCCTGCACATTTACATCCTGTTTTTAGAGGACTGGGAAAAGACTGGGAAAGACTGGCTACGTTTCCAGATAGAACACTGCAAAGGTGGTCTTGGCGCAAGGAAAGAAAGAGTCTTATAGGTTGCACCTCTAAAGCACAAGAAGTCAGGGAGAGTTCCGGCTGATGTTAGCGAGCAAAGGGTCCATCTGACTCTGCACAGTTATCGGAGCATCTGAAGATGACAACATGGTTGGTGCTTTCTCATGCAGGGAGAACCATACCGTGGTGTATGGCAGCCAGCTAGAACGAGATCAGAGATGATTACTGTTAAACTCTGAGGGTCTGGGGGTCTGACTGAGGACACGTTCCGAGTTTGGTGTCATTTTGGTGAAGCCTTTGCACAAGGAAGGAGCAGGGACTGTTACTGATCAGGGTGACCTCAGCCCCAGGGTCAGCACGGTCTAACAGGCAGAACAGACCCGTGGTGTAGACCACATGAGCTTTCCTCCTCCAGTATCCCCGGGATCTCTGCAACTGATGTTCCCCTGTGAGAATAGCAGGGACAGTCCTCTTCTCTCTCCCAAAACAAATTCCTGTAAATATGGGATACAGTACCCAGCTGGGAAGAGTCCTGTGGGTAGCTTTGCGGGAGCCTGCAAAGTCATGCCAAGGCATTTCAATGTCCCTTGCAGCTCTTAAAGCCTCCATGGGACGAATGCAAAGCCCACATGCTGTAAGGTGAATCTTCCCATGGGGAAACAGATAGATGGCCACTGCTAGTTCATGCTGGCTCTGTTTCAGCTTTTAATTTTTTTTTCCTCTCTGTTCTTTTTTTTTTTTTTTTTGCATATTTCAAGTGAATTTTTTACTTATAGTCTTTATGTTTCAAAAATCACTACTACAATGCAATCATACTAAAGAATATTGTGGCTAATAGCACTGTATCTCCATTTTGATTCTCACCACTCCAGTCACCAAAGGTCTGTGTCCCGGCCCCACCCTCTTAGCTAATCACTCTAGTTCTCCCACAGTCTTAGATGTTGGTTGACTGTTTTTTTCACGTCTGTATGTTCATTCTCTATATTCCACACAGGAGTGAAACCATCCTGTAGTTGTCCTTTAGCTCCTTAATTGTTGTCCAATTCCATCCACTTTATTCCAAAGAATACAATATCATCTTTTTATTGCTGATCAGCTTTTAATTTTTCTAGACAGTGTTTCAATATTTTATTCAGGCCACTATCCCAAGTCAACAAAATAGGGCACATGATTGTCACTAAGCTAAAGAAATCATCATTTTCAAAGTTGGTGACTTCAAGGAACATTTTTCTTTATTTAATGAGACATAAGGGATTAAATCAGGGTCTCACACATGTGAAATACTATTATTGAGTGTTCTCCTTGGGGTATTGTTATTAATTTTAGAGAGACAATAAGAGAGGGGAGAAAGAGAGAGAGAGAGAGAGAGAGAGAGAGAGAGAGAGGGAGGGAGAGGGAGAGGGGAGAGAGAGAGGATGAGACAGAGAGAAAAAGAAGAGGAATATCATATCACTACTAAAGCTTTTAGGGAAAGGCACTGGTTTGTAGGAAACAATGTAGTTTTGCACATGGCCCTGCATTCCACAGTGGACAAACAAGTGTCCCTGTGAGGACCAGCTGGAGCTCTGTACCCCCCCAGTTCCCAAAGTTCTTCAGAGAAAAGGCTGTATCTGGGGCACTGCTGTCACTCCTCCTTTCAGTCATGGGCACAATAACCCCATTCTGCAAGCCCACTTATCTGCAAAATTTCAAGAAATCATCAAGCAGACTTTCTATGGAGCACATGAGCTTTCTGGGACCATGTTGCTGAGCACAGAGCAAACCTTGGCCATGAAGGAACAGGTCTGCGGTTACTCATGACAGGAGAAGAAGCGGGTTTACCTGGAGCTGGATGGGGCAGCAGGCTGGTGAGTCTTGGAGCTTTCCTGGGCAAACCTGCCACTGAGCAGTTTCTTTTCTCTCTCTCCCATCCCACCTGAAGAGGCGAATCTAACACTATCTTCTCTGATGTAAAGTCAAGAGGCAAAAAGCAATTTTCTCTTCCCTGTTCAAGTCGGCAGAATCTGGGCCCCCTGTGACACATAAGCCCTGAAACTAATAAAGAACTGGATCTGGGGGCAGGAGAACTACAGGTTTAGAGGCGTAGGGTTTGGGCTTTGCAAAGCTGCTTCTGTTGTCCTCAGTTTCTTTATCTGTACAGTGGGGCCAGTAAAATCAGCTTAGTGCTGTGGGGTTCTGGGAAGTGAGATAAGATGTAGGGAAGGGGAGGTGAGCATAGATATGGCATGGCATGGTCAACAGTGTGGTCTGATATCAGCTGGCCTAGGTAATTCTGGCGGAGCCAAGATAGGGACTTTGGAGCCTCAGCTGCCGTGAGCTCCAAGAAGCAGCAGCTTGCAACCCGGGATCCGCTGCTGGATAGGGTAAGATACTAGGTTGTCTTTAGGAGGGTGAACACGGGCTGGTCACAGTGACACCAAAATACAGTCCCATAACTCTCTCTTGGGCTGTCAAAGGGAGGTCAGGGGGACAAAGGAAAATCCTTTGATTATTTGTGTTCTCCTCCCTCACCACCCCAGTAGCAGCCCCCAGGGGCAGGGCAGCCACTCCTAGCAGCCTAGCAGGCTCCCCGCTGAGCTATTTTCTTTACCAAGATCCCTGGCTCACCAGGGGGTGTCATTCCAAGCCTCTTCCTTTAACTTCTCTCTCTCTTTTTTAAAGTGTCTGGAGCTCTATTTGAGTGACGAAATACCTGACCAATCAGAGCCTCATCCCTGCCTGGGAAAGAAAAGACTACCTGGAGGGTTTGTTTTTTTCTTTTTTTAGATACTTCTTACAATTGGCTGTCTTTGTTTAAGCTGCCTGCAGCCAGCCAATCGAGAGGTCCAAGTTGCAGACCATTAAGGGTTTTCTACTCTATTTTATTTTATTATTATTATTATTATTATTATTATTATTATTATATATACATGTGTCCCTTTTCCATCCACCTTCTTCAGGTTGACCAAAATTAACTGTGGTTGTTTAAAATTGCTAGGTGACTGGGTGTCCTATCCATTGTGAGAGGAACTTGTTTATCTCTACCTCTTCTCTCCACTCTCTATTTCCCTCCTCCTAGCTAATTTAACAACAAACAAACAAACAAACAAAAATCTCCTTTCACTGCTCTTACTTTTTTTCTTCTTCCTTCCTTTTTTTTAAATTCCTTTCTTCCTTCTTCCTTCTTTTGTTTTCTGAATTCACTGATACTTGCTTGTGAATTATTTTGGGGAAGAAATCTGACTCAGAGTGGACTTCCTCTGTGTGTGTGTGTGTGTTTTCTCTACTTTCCTTTCTCCCCTTTCTATCCCTAGAATTTATAGTGGTCAGGAGATTTGCATAATTGTCAATTCTTGTTTTTCCTTTTTTCCTGTCTCTTTCTTTTTCTTTTGTTTGGTTGCTATTTTTTCTTGGACTGGAGGTGTGTTTGGCTAACTGGTATTGGTTGAACTGCATCAATCCTTGCTTCAATTACTATTGTAATTTCTGAGGCCGGTGACTGCACTTATCATAAAGGTCTTTAGTATATCCTGGCTTGTATTCAAAACACAACAACTGAAGAACTACAGAACAGAAAAACAAAAACCACATCAATTAAAAAAATGGTTAAAGCAGCTGGCCTAGGTATTTCTAGGAAGAGAAAAACACTGTGACCTCCTGGCCATCCATGCCAAGCAGTCTGTGTAGTAGACTGTCAGTCCCAAATCACTTCCTTACAAAGTGCTAAGCTGACAGGAATACCTTCTCTCTACCAGGATTCCAGTCTTTTGGATGTGGGTGACACTGATTTAGTCTGGGTCCAAAAGGAAACTCTTGTCACCATAATGGTGAAAGGAGAGGAAAACACAATTGTGAGCCAAGCACACTCAACAAGACCCTGTGGGTCATGAATACATTTCTAAGGAAAGTGATCTAATCAGCTCCCACTCCATGTTATGCTCGGGTGCACTGTGGGTAGTCACCATGTTTCTGCAAGACGGCTCACTGGGGAGGGCGAGAGTCTCCTTTGCCCTGCAGGAAGCACAGGCTAGAGCCTGTCCCCAGCACACTGAAGGAAACTTCCTTGCTGTGCTACTTTGACTTCTCTGCCTGCCTCTCTCTCTCTCTCCCTCTCTCTCTCTCTCTCTTTCTCTTTCTCTCTCTCTCTAGCTGAAAAAGGCAGTATGGTACAGGGAAGCACTGCTAAGTCCCAAAGTATATAAACAGAAAAATAAATACATAAATACATAAATAAATTGTTGGAGAATGGACCCACTGTCCTGAAAAGTCCAGGCCATTGTTTCCATCAGGTCTGAGCGGGCTGACCCCCAACTCTCCCTTCAGGCAAGACAAGGGCAGGTTCCACTGGTCTCTGGAATTTATGACGGCTGGACCCCTGAACATGGGCACCTTTCTACACATGCCACCCCCCCTTCCTTCTTTGATTAAAAGCCATGGATTACTGTGTTAACTTTAAAACTGCCAGCAAACATCCTGAATGCTCAGCTGTCTCCCTTTTCCTCTCTCTCCTGCTGCTCTAAAGTGCCTGCAATTTACCTCTGGAAAAATGTACATTGTAAAGCTTATGATCAAACAGTCTGTTGGTCAAATGTAACTCTGCATTGTCTTGCTCTGTGTGTGGGTTAACGATACCCCAAACCGTCCCCTCAGTTACGGTCTGTATCTACCTGCTTTTTCTTTCAGTGAAGGCACTGTCCCACTGAGGCTTTCCCAGGGCTTGTCTCCCCATGCACTTTGCCCTCAGCTTACAGATTCACCCCGGGACTCCCTGGAGACCCGCTCTGACCCCCGTTCCCTTGTGGCCAGGGGGGTGGGGAACCCAGAGTGGACTACAAATAAATAAATAAAAGTAATCACTCTCTGAAACCATATGACCTCCATATAAATAATCATGCAGTCACTGGATTTTAAAATGCTCCTACAAATGCTTTGTGGTGCTTTGTCGAATCCTGTCCTCAGAGTGCGCTTAATACTGAACTTACAAATGACCATAGACATTTTACTCTCATGGCTGAAATGATACAATTTGTGTTTCTTTTTATGCAGAGGCAAGGCCGCACTCGTACAAGATTTTAGTGCTCCTGTTGTGACTTTTTTCAGAGAGAGAGACTACAGCAAAGAGCATCCTCCGACTCCATGGTCCTTCCTCTTGCTGGTCAGATTCAGCTGCTTCTATAAGCAAGAGAAGGCACATACCATACCTAGAAACATATATATCATATACATATACATATACATATACATATACATATATATATATATTTATATATGTCTTAAAACTCAAGTTGAGGGAGTCGGGCTGTAGTGCAGCAGGTTAAGCGCAGGTGGCACAAAGCACAAGGACTGGCATAAGGGATCCCGGTTCGAACCCCGGCTCCCCACCTGCAGGGGAGTCGCTTCACAGGCGGTGAAGCAGGTCTGCAGGTGTCTGTCTTTCTCTCCCCCTCTCTGTCTTCCCCTCCTCTCTCCATTTCTCTCTGTCCTATCCAACAACGACAACAACAATAATAACTACAACAATAAAACAACAAGGGCAACAAAAGGGAATAAATAAATAAAATAAATATTTTTAAAAAAACATAAAAAAAAACCTCAAGTTGATGAATTGTAGTTTCAAGTTAGTTGTAAAAGGATCTGTGGCCTTTTTCAGGGAGAAACTGGTTTTGCAAAAGGGTTATGGGAGGTTATTTAAGAAAGAGACTAAATTTGAACCTTAAAGCTTTTCAAAGTGCAAACAGCCTCTTTGGAGGCTGCTGAGGCCCTACCCTTGCACACAGTTCCCAAGGGCCTGTGTGGCTCTTTCTTGGGACTCTGCTGTTTGTTATTTTAGTGATCTGAGATTACATGGAAAGACACACAGCCTCATTTATGTCTTTCTCCCACAGTGCCTCCCATGCAATTCTTTTCCTGGTGCTTGTTCAACATACTGTTTAAACACCGAAGTGTGAACTCTATTGCTCAAACTTCTTAGAAAAAAGTGGGTAGAGGCAGGCATTTAAAAAGGCAATGAAAGTGCAAACAGATTTGGCAGTTCAAGATGAGTATTCATCTAAGAAAGGGAAAGTGTCTTTCTTTTCTTTTTTGGGAGCGAAATACTCTGATATTTAGAATGGGTTATAGAAGCTGGTTTCCTTCTTGGATGCATGCCCCTTCTTCTGCCAGGAGGGAACAGAGCAGGTGTGAAGGAAGGACTCCATCTTCACCGTCTCCCTTCCAGTCATGTGTCCACTAACTTTTACTACTCAGTCTCCTATAAGGCCCAGCTGGAAACCTCGGTTCCCTAATGTGCAAAACCACCAGCAAGAGTAACAACTAGACCTGCATTATGGAGTTGTCATGTAAGATAAATGGAACAGTCCATGCAGCTTGCTGAATACATTTAGCCATCAATTTTGTTGGAGTCTATTCTATTTATAGCACTGTGGTATCCACTGCATGGAATTTAAAATGTTAAGAAATGCTTTCCTTCTCCCAGGAGTTTACAAAACCAAGGAACAGACAAGATGAAAAAGAAAGGCTTACCTGCATAGGAATAATGTCTTATTAATTTTCTGGCCATGGAAAGTTGACACAGTTGAACAAAAAAGGAAGGAAAAACCTACATATGGGGGCCGGGTGGTAGTGCACTGGGTTAAATGCACAGGGTGCAAAGCGCAAGGACTGGCATAAAGGATCGCATTTAGAGCCCCTGGGGCAACCGGTGAAGCAGGTCTGCCTGCAGGTGTCTATTTTTCTCTCCCCCTCTCTGTCTTCCCATTCTCTCTGTCCTATCCAACAACAACAACAACAACAACAATAATTATAATAAGAACTGATAAACAACAAGGGCAACAAAGGGGAAAATGGCCTGCAGGAGCAGTGGATTCATAGTGAGGCACAGAGCCCCAGCAATAACCCTGGAGGCAACAAACAAACAAACAAACACCTACATATTGGGCTGTGCTAGAATCAAGCATTTCCTATAAAACTAGACTTTCCTTTGTCTTTCTTTTTCTGTAACAGTTGGAATTATCTCTGGATTTTGAGAACTATAGAATTTCAAGTTCTGCCACTTGAATCAAAATGGGTGAATTACATGACATGGGAAAAATAATTTCACAAAGAGTAGAAGACAGGGCAGAATAAATCATGGGTTTCTTTGAATTAGCAGCCAAGCAGTCTCTCTGAGTCGAGGGACAGTGGTGTTAGTGCAAGTGCCAGCACTGCCTGGCTTTCCATCCACCAGGGAAGCCAGGTGCATCTCACACCCTCTCTCTTTCATCCTTCATCACAGTGCTGTGAAGCAGGTACTGCAATTATTCTCATATGCTTCAAGGGAAGGAAGCTTGTAGGACTGAACAATTTGCCTGAGGTGGCAAGAGAACAGGACTGCACACATGAAGCGAGTGAGAAGAAACAGGATTAGTGACAGCCAGAGTGGAGCTGATTCCTGCAGGAAACTCCACCATGCTCATGATTCCTTCAACCCAAGGTTGGGAGAAGTTTTCCATGGAGCACCTCACTCTGAACACTGACTGAATTAGCGAGCAAAGCACCCTGATTTCTAGGGTAGAAGAGAGAGGGAGAGGATTGCAGTAGACAGATACCAGGAAACAAGCAGGTGCCAGAAACGTCCTCCTGCTCTCCCAGGATGTGGCCTCTCCCTCCAACCTGCCACTCAAGTCCGAGCCAGATGTGTGATGCTTTGCTCAAAGAGGGAAGCAGAGCCATGAGTGAGAGTGAAGCACCAAGTCCCACTGGGGAGACTTTGGAGGCTGTCCTACAAAGGGTGCTGAGATGTGCATCTCAAAGTTTTGCAGGGAATAGAACACCTCCCGACCCAATGATTTATCGAATTACCTATGTCAACTGCACAGCCAGGGCCCTGAACTGCTTCTATTTGCTCACAAACCCATTGTTCTGATCTATTCCTTACATAAACAAGCCCTGGACCCTTTGCTGAGGGCAAGAGGACTTCTGAGACATGAGTCCCACCTTCCTGGGCTGCCAACATCTGGACATAAACTCGCTTCCCTGGCACCGACACTTTCCTCTTGACTAACTGGCTTTTCAGGCGGCAGATACTAAACCTGGCACTCCATAACCTGTTGGCAAGGTCTGGTAGGCCCTTGGCTATCAGGAGCACTTCTTAGGGGCTGAGATGTTTCCCAAGGTCATATGCAAACCCAGAAATGGTAAGACAAGGAGGCCGTCATTACTTGACTTAAACTCTGCTGCTCTTCTCATGAGGATGAGAGGCTCAGCGCAGCTCTGCAAACTCCCTAGAACTCAATGCCTTTTTCAGTGAAAACCCTTAAAAGAGCTCTAATTCATGCTGATCTACCCACAGAAATTGACTTGTGGTCTAAATCTTAAGGAAATCTATGTATTTGCTATGCCCTAAGCAAACATTAATTATGTCCATGTGGCCCTAGTGCTATTTCTGCATACCGGCAGAAAAGAGCACTTATTTATTTTGCAGCACTTCTCACTTGTAAATTTGCAGTCCAAATTTATGAGGCCATTCAATTGCTTCCCTCCCTGATTTGGTACCTTGGAGTGTTTTACTTTAAGTGCTATGAGGCCTGGTCAGCTACTACTAGCTAGGAATGATTAACACAGGCACCAAACCACGGCTTCTCATCATTGGGGAGAATGTATGTTCACTCTTCAGAAACACCAGACCCCACATCAGATGGCTAGCAAGATTTAACCAAGGAATATGTATCAGATCATTTCTTCCCTTGTTCACGTGTACATGTGCGTGCGCGCGCGCGTGCGCACGCGCGCACACACACACACACACACACACACACACACACACACTTGTAGAATGCACATCTGGAGGCCAAGGGTGGCACACCTGGTTGAGTGCACATGTTACAGGGCTCAAGGACCTGAGCTCAAGCCCCTAGTCCCCACTTGCAGGGGCGAAAGCTTTGCAAGTGGTAAAATAGGTCTGCAGGCAAGTCTCTCCCTTTCTCTCGATTTCTGGCTGTCTTTAGCCAATAAATAAATAAATAAAGATAAAAAACGAGAAAAGATGGAATGCACATCTGTCTCACAACTTGAGCTCAAATGTAGAGACTGGCACTACCTCCTTCTTGGGTGCAGTGGGAGATGTGGCACTTAACTCCACAGCCGTGAACACCCGAGCAATCCCTCTCCTACAAGCCTCGCTTCACCCACAAGGGTCTGGCATCCGAGGAAGCTGTGTGTCCAGAGCCTGGTGCAGAGGACACTCATGAGTCACTGTCCCCCTCCTGCCACCAGTCCACAAGTCCAGGCTCGGCTTCCTAGCTGCCAGCTTTTTACTTCTAATGAGAAGTTACTTTCTATGGAGTGTTTCCCTTCAGAATGCTTCTTGATTCACTTTTGCTTTACTTTTCGACAGGCTAACAATTGCTTCAAGTCACAGAAACATTCGTGAGAGTCACTGTGGACACAGATTTCTGAGTACAAATGCTGTAAACTAATGGATGGCTTAGACCAATGGACAGGAAGGGAATCCACTCACTGCAGCAGGGTGGAGACATCCAGCCCAGAGGCCATTCAAGGCCCACAGAATCATTCCACCTGGCCCTGCTGAGGCAATCACAGGTGGGGCTCAAAATTCAGTAGCTGTAGGGACTTTACTCATAGAAACATTAAGTACTATTTTTTAAGCTGATAATTCTATACGGCCTTCAAATAATATTCTAAATATTCAGATAGTACTTATTTTTTCAGTTCTACCCAATCACTTTCTTTCCTTCCTTCCTTTATTTCAATTCTTTGTTTATTCTTGTCACTTATAAAAATCTCTATCAGCAACAATATATGCACAGGATATAACATCAAGGATACTAGAAGCAAAGCTTGTCTCTGTTCATTCATCCACTCATCCAGTGCTGCCATCATTTCTTCCTATCCTGCACTCACCTCCTTCTCTCCCTGTAATTCCTCAGGATGGTGAGCTTCCCTTTCCTGGACTGTGTAATGTCTCACTGCACTACAGCTCCACTAAGTCGCCTCCAGTTCCACTCGTCTTCTCTGATCTCCCTCACTCTCTTTCTTCCTCTCTTTCTTTCTCTCATTCTTCTTCCTCTATCTCTTTTACCCTTTGCATTTCTGTCTTACTTCCTCTCCTTTATTATGAAAGGCTCACTATTTTTATAAGGTCTAAAGAGAAAATATGTTTATTTGAAATATCTATTTTTCCTTTGTTGTCCTTGTTGTTTTATTGTTGTAGTTATTATTGATGCTGCTGTTGTTGGATAGGACAGAGAGAAATGGGGGGGGAGGTAGAGAGGGGGAGTGCTGTGCAGATGTCCCCTCAGGCTAGTGCCACTTTCCAGAGTTAATACGGTATCCCCAAGTGCTTTTCCCAACCAGTCCTGTCCCGAACCGTCACTCCTGGCTGTTGCCCTATAAATAGCCCTCCAACTTCCCCCCCCCCTCACCCAGTTTTTTTCCCTCAGTGATGGAACAGTGGTGCAAGCAGCAGGGACGGCCATTTTTGGCTAGCTCCACATGGCCTGAACTGCTGCATTTCACCCAACCCTGAGGTGCCAGTGTGAATAAAGGGTTGTGTTCCCTCTTCGCTTGGATTTTATCTCCTCTGTGTCCCGCCGCCGCAAAGAGACAGGGGAGAGAAAGACAGACAGCTGCAGACCTGCTTCACTGCCTGTGAAGTGACTCCCCTGCAGGTGGGGAGCTGGGGGCTTGAACCAGGATCCTTACGCTGCTCCTTGTGCTTTGTACCACCTGCATTTAACCTGCTGCACTACCACCCAACTCCCAAAAGAAAACATTTTTTTTGAAATATTTCAGAAAATGCAAGAAAGTTTGAAATAGAGCTCATCATAAAAACGAAACTGAGCACGAGACCATTCACATTGGTCCTATGTTGATAGCGTGACACATATGAGCTTACTGAGGGATTAATTGAAATCAGTGATTTATAGGCTTTGATGCATTTATGTTTCTACTTTTGTTGTCCTGTAGATTCTTTATTTAACAGGCCAGAACCAGACAAAATAAGAGCATTATGTGAGCCAGAAATCGGAAGCAGTGGTGTGTGGGGGGGAGTGTGTACTGGACAGGAAATCCCTAAGGGTTTCAAACTGAGAAGCAAACTCTCAAAACTGCATTTGGCAGATTATTTAAGTAGTACTGGAAGGTGATATCTATATGGTAAGAAGGATTAAACTGGTATCAGCTCAGATCCTGACTTCTTTTTCTTTTGCAAGATGTGAATGGCAGAGAGCCAGTCATGCATCATTTCTGTGGTCCAGCAGCCACTGGGCAGCCCGGGAAGGGCTGTACAGAAGAGCACAGGACTTGCAGAAGGCAAATGGATTCCCGGCATCACAGGTGCATGTGTGCTCTCTCAGACAGTGAGCAAATCTTTAACATTATATGACCACCACCACCATCCAGGCTACATCTTGGTTCAGGGTCCCAGAAGCAGGAGGGAGAGTTGGGCTTGTGCTTTATGGAGGAAGCCTTCCAGAAGAGCTCTGAGTGGGATAAGAAGAGGGGTAGGGGCCTTTAACTGAGTGAGGGGACTGCCTCAGGAGACTCGCCTCTACCTCCTGCTCACACAGAGGGCCCCAGAGTTCCCCCATTCTGTCCCCACACAAAGCAAAGAACAGAACTCTCACCCTCAGGAGCCACGCTTGTGGGCTGAGGATGGCACCAGAGAACTCAGAGCACACTTGCTGGTGGATGACACTCCCAGCAGTGGACTGGAGGATGGATTCCACCGTAGGCAGAGTTACCCACGACAGCAAATGAATATGGGCACTGCTTTCTCCCTTGGGACAGCTAGACCTGAAACCACACAGCTGTCTCAGTGTGCTTCAAAGTGGGGTGGGCATTCTTCACATCTGCAGAGCAGAGTGAGTCCTAGGGAAGGCAGAATTTCTACAGAGCAAGATGAGGGTTTGTCTGGAAAGAGGCAGGCTGACAAAACAAGATGTAAGAAAGGGGAGATCCAGGGGGTGGGATGGAGGCATAAAGAAGTGCAGGGGGGAGAAGATGCTGAAGAAAGACTGAGAAGAACAAGCCTGAGGGCCAAGAACAAGGAAGCTAAACCAGGTCCTTTCAGAGAGAAGACTCTGGAAGATGCAATACCTTGCCTACATTGTCCAGAGGGCTCTGCATGGAATATTTTCCCTATGGAATAGTAAGAGAACCTATACCTTTAAGGCTGTCTTCAGGGCTGACTGCAAGGCTTGTGTGAGGTGAGAGGGAAAGAGGGAGAGAAGGAGAAGGAGAGGGAGGGGGGGAGAGAGGGAGAGAGGGAGAGAGGGAGAGAGAGAGAGAGAGAGAACACACATTAGGAGCATAGGTTTTGTAAGATACCAGGAGGATCCTCTTTATGATTCTGACAACTTCCAGCCTTGAAGTCAATTATACCAAGTTGTGCAAGAAACCAGTTTAACTCTAAGAAAAAGATCAGCAGCAGCTCCCCAAAGTCTGGTCTCCAGACAGCCAGAAACCACCCAGCACAGCACAGGGACAGCACACCCAGCTGGGGAAGGAAAGGAGGTGCATTGGAGCCCATTGGGGCCAGTCAGCCAACCAGTCAGACCCTCCATGGCCTTGCAGATTACTCAGAGTAAAAGTCATAGTTGTGTGTTTGTACGTGAGCGCGCGCGCGCGCGCACACACACACACACACACACACACACACAACCAGCTCGAGGTGGAGAGACACACAGCGAGGAGAGGGGTGAAGGCACAGCAAAGTGCCCCCTTAGTCGGGAGGCTTTCTGCCCAGAGTCAGCTCCTAACCGCTACATTGCTGTGATCATGGCCATTTCTCATAGTGACAACGTCCTCTCTAAAATCACCATTTGTTCAAGTTAATTTCTTAAAAATCTGTGATTTCCCTCCATTACATTTAATATTTATGCACCCTAACTCACTGGAACGTCTCCATTTTCTGGTTATTACCATTGCCTTTGGGGATGTGGGAGGAAGGTCATTACAACTGGATTTCTCCCTTTCTTTTTCATTTCTACCTAGATAACGCCTTTAAGAGGCGATCTAAGTTCGACTAATGCTCAGCATGGAAGAAGGGGCTCACTTGTACTTGGATGCAGGGAACTGTGAGGATACGGTAGAGCTTGGCGGTATCCCCCACTGAAAAGTGAGGGCCTGAGGGGCACGGCCAATCCTATCAGTCTCTCTCTACTAAGAGATCGAACAAGGAAAAGCATGGCCTCCAGGATCTGCCCCGCCTATCAGCCTCCCTGCCTCACAATAGCCCACTCCCTTATTATCTACACAATCATTGTTTAGCCTGAAAGTCCCCTTCCTACTTCCCCACCCAATCCATTCCTTTGATCACATCTGATCTATCTTCTCTCTGCCCCCAGGACCCCCCTCTGTCTGCTGGTTACTGATAACCTTGCTTCCTCCTTCCTTTAACTGATTAAACCTCTTGCTCAACAATTACTGGAAAGTCCTGACCCTCCCCCAGACCCCTTCCTCCCTACCATATATGGCCTACATATGTCACTTCCTCCTGCGACCCCTTATAAGCCCTTCTTTGCTGTTCATTAAACAGATTTTTGTGCAGGAAACATTCCCCGGGTGATCTCTGGTGGTGTCTCTTGCCACACAGGGAAAGATCAAGTCACTTACCCCCTGATGCCCTGGACATTCCTTCCGGGCCCCCACATCAGATGCAAAACAGAGCAGGTAAGCCCTAAAGTCTTTGCCTGGGAAGAGGCCTCCCACCTGAAGAGTCTGACACTTGGATATGATGTTCTGAAGAGTATAATCCAAACCCTGTGAATCTGACTGCTGTGCCGTTCTCTGCACACCGGGCTGCCTCCCAAGAAGTCCTCTCGCACTTGAAACAATGCCTGCTTCCTAACACATGTGGCTAGAAAGTTTTCCTTGGGAAAATCCTGCCTTATTTCTGACTTCCATCATAAAGGAGGATAAGGAAAGCTGAGAGGAAACTGAAAACTTAACATAAGAACAAGGTGAACTGGCAGGAGGCTGAAGGCATGTTGGGCAGTGTTCCGAGCTCTTCCTCCTTCTGAGAATTCCTCCTTTTCCTGGTGACTCCTCTGAGGAGAAGGTTGTGGTTCTGGGAACTCAGTGCTTTCTGATTTTCTACTTTTTCTGGGTTCTTAGAGCGTATAAAAGGACTTGGCTTGGGTGTTGCTGGTTTCTGTATTAATACATGGTGCCCTTCATCTTACAAATCTTTGGGTGGAAGACGAAATGCCTAGTCAGAGCTACTGGTGAAGGCTCCCTAAAACTCAGGGAACAGACATCACTCCTGAACTTTGCCTCAGGGCTCAACATCAGGGGGTACAGCCTTCTAGGGTGCAGCAAGCAGCAGGGAAGACTCCTCTCTCCCTCTGTGCCCATCTGCTACCTGGGGAAGAGCTCTCTACTCAGACCTCCACTCTCCAGGATGCACTCTCCGCACCTCATTCCATGCCTGTACACATCTGGAAAGATGCTGCTCAGAGAGCAACTTCAAGGAAAGTTTCTCAGCCACCATAGTCATGTTTGGGACACCCTCTGCATGTGGGAGGGGAGAAAAAGGGAAGGAGAAGGAGAAAAAGAGGGAGCCTAAATAAACTAGAGCCTCATGCAAAGGAGTGGTGGTCAGATGAGGATTGTGCACACATGCAAGGCTGTGCTCAGACTGACCTTACAGGGAAGCTTCTCCTATGCTGGGAACCGGGGCTGGAAAGAGGCCCTGCCACCCTCACCCATTTAAAAAGTCAAAAAGCTGTGTGTGTATTGGGTTGGAAGGGCACAAGAAAATGAATGCCAGATTTATTTTCAGATTAAATATTTCGCCTTTGGAGAAGTTCCACAAAAATAAGGTAGGGAATTTCTGTTTCATTCTCTCTGATATAGTACAAAGATGTAACCTTTGCTTCACATGACTTGTCATCACAGGAGGCGAGGAAAAGGGAGTCTGACATAAGCCAGCCCTGCAAAGCCCAGGCTCCCAACACCAGTCAGTAACCTGGGGAACCAACATCCACTTCAAAGGAGAGAAATCACTGCCTCAGCCTAGGCCCAATTTTATTTTATTTAGCTTTACTTAATTCTTCCCATTCCCCTTCTTTTCTACTTATTTTTATTTGATAACACAGATAGAAATTTAGGGGGAATAGACATGGAGAAAGAGAAACACTCACATGCAAAATTGTTTCACCACTTGTGAAACTTCCACCTAAAGCGGAGGAATGGGGGTTCAAACCCAGGTTCTCAGGAATGTGATTTGCATGCTTAACTAGCTGTACCAGCATGCAGACCTGAGCTTTACTCAATTATTTATTTATTTATTTATTTATTTATTTATTTATTCTGAAGCCGTGGCTTCATACATGGGCATTTTCACTACTCCCAGGCTGACCTTTTCATTCAGATGTAGAGAAGGGAGAGAGAGAGAGAGGGAGTGGGAGAGGGAGAGAGAGCGAGAGAGAGAGAGAGAGAGAGAGAAAGGGGAGGAGGGGAGGGGAGGAGAGGAGAGGGGAGGAAAGGAGAGGAGAGAAGAAAAAGGGAGGGGGAGGGGGAGAGGAAAGAGAGTGAGAGTGAGGGAGGGGGAGAGAGAGAAGAGAAGAGGAGAGGAGAGGAGAGAAGAGAAAGGGAAGGGGAGGGGAGGGGGAGGGCAGGGGAGGGGAGGGGGAGGGCAGGGGGAGGGGAAGAAGGAGAGGGAGAGGGAGGAGAAGAAGAGGGGAGAGGGAGAGGGAGAGGGAGAGGGAGAGGGACTCCATGGTCCTAGAGCCTCACCAAGTACTGTGGTTCCCCATGTGGCTTGGGTTTGACCTGGGCTGTGCCCATGACAAGATACAGGCCCTGCCCCCTGAGCTATCTCTCTCTCAGTCCCCTCTCCCCCCACGCTCAAGCTCAATTAATGTACCCTGCACAAAGCCAGGGGTGGGTTAGTTTTAGAGCAGCCTAAAAATGGACCAAGAAAACACGCCACTGGCACAGAAAGCAGGGACTACAGACCAGACACAATCGCAGGGTCTTCTTTCTTTGAGGACTTGTTTCAGAGTCAGCTGGCCTATGCAGACACAGGAAGGCAGGAAACCTGCCCACCGGCCTCATGAGCTCACTCCAACAGGGGAGAAGAGGTGGGGGTGGGTGGGGGCACACAGAGTGTGGAAGCAAGAGGCAGGCCACAGGCACTAACAGCGGGTGGGAGGCAGGACGGGGCTGCCCTGGCTCCAGGCACGCAGGCAGGGGCAGAGGGCTTCTTGCCTAGTGGACAGGCCAGTAAGGAGAGAGAGAACTAAGGGGAGCCCCTAGCAGGTGGGCCCTGGACTAGCCCACAGAGACCACTCACAGAGGCCCTGAAACTGAGTGTGACTGTGTCCTGCCCCTGGGAAAGGACAGAACCAGTGACAAAGGGGTACAGTGACATCAGCGGTCAGAAGACCAGTGTGTGAAGGGACATACTGCCCTCCCCACAGCGGGCAGGAGTCACAGGCCTCTGGGCATGGCTCCTTCACACACAGGTCGCCTCCGTGAACTCTGCTTTCCTGACGCCATCAGCAGCAGCCAGGCCTGCCTCCTTTCCCTTGTCTCCAGGCAGAAGGGGACACAGCACGGGGAGGGGGGCACTTTTCTGTTCTGTAGACTGGTGGGCTGGGGGTTGCCTTCTGAGGTGCTGGGCGGGCGAAGCCTGGAGCTGAAGGATTCTGACAGTTTGACCATGCACCCTTTCATCCACCGCGAAGGCTAATCTTGGAGCTGGCTCTTTGTTTCCAATCAGGCTTCTATTGATTAGCTCTGAGCCCCCGACACAGCTCGGCAGGGGCTTGGGTGGGGTACGCTGTGAATTAGGACAGTTAAACACTGCATCGATCCCCTCCTGCTCCCACAGCTGCTGCTGTAGCCAGCAGTTTCTCTAAGCTATTAATTTTATTATTAGCACACCTGGAGGCCTGGCCTCCCCAGGGGAAAAGCAATTCAAGGGTGTGTGCTACAAGGCGGGTGGCAGAGAATCGATGTGGCAACCCAGCTGGGCGGGGAGCGTGTCCCACCTCCCTCAACCCCATCTGAGGAGTGAGACTGAGCTTTCTTGAAGTCCAGGACACAGGTGGAACTTGCTTCCCTTCTCCACCCAGCAAACCCAGGGTTTCAAGGTTCACTGTTCTGTTTGCTGCCTGCTGAAGGCAGTGAGGAGAGAGGAGTCCCGTAGCGAGAGTCCTGACTCTGTGGTCACTTAGATGGCTTCCTCCAGACCACAGCAATTCTAGTTTCTGTGTCAGCTGAGGACTTAGCTCAGAGGTTGTCAACTAGGTGCAGGCTAGTCACAGGCTGAGTCTCCTTCCCTCCTTCCCTGTGGGCCCTGTGGTGTTTCCTGTGAGCTGGGTGCAGGTGTAGGTACTGGCAAGAGCGCTGTCTCTGCCAGTTTCCAGGAAGTGTGATGCTTCTTACAAACCCCTGGGCACCAGTTTCTTGGCTGGAGCTTGAAACAATCATGCGACGTGAAATAAACCAGACAGAGGAGGATGGATATAAGATGATCTCACTCAGGGATAGAAGTTGAGAAATAAGAACAAAAGTGGAAATACAAGGTGGAACTTGGACCGCGTTTGCTATTTTGTATTAAAGTAAAGGATTCGGGTTGGGGGTCTGGGCTGGGGAGAAAGGGGTATTTCAGGTCCTGGGGCCTGATAGTGAAGGAGGACCTAGGCAGGGACTGAGACTGATTTGCAGAAAACTGAGAAATTTTACACATCCACTATATTTACTGCAAACCACTACTTCCAAGACTCCTCCCCCCAAAAAATCAGCTGTGTGCTTACTGCTGGGTCACTTCTATCTATAGCCATCATCTGGGTTGGGTGACGTCCTGTCCAGAGAACTTGTATCCCATGGACCCCACCTGCAGGAGGAAAGCTTCACAAGTGGTGAAGCAAGGCAGCATCTCTCTCTCTCTCTCTCTCTGCCTCCTTCTCCTCTTGAAATATATCTCTGTCTCTATCCAATAATAAACAAAATGTAATTAGTCAAATAAAAGAACAAAGAGTTAATAAATACAAAGAAAAGGAAAAATGGAATGCATTCCTTTTCATCCATCTCACATCTGGCCATGTTAGCACACAGACACACATACAGAATACATGCCGTGTTCAAAATACATGCAGCATGCTAGTGTGTGCATATGTGTACACTGTGAACATACAGACTTCCCTGCAGGCGTATTGCACATACACATCGACAGGAATACCCAGCTGAGTACACGGCCACATTTGTGAGTACACACACACAAATACCACAAAAATATATAACAATTTCACAACCCGGTGTGCCACTGTAGGTATATATTCTAGTCTGTGGAAAAATAAACAAGAAAGAGGGAGTAAGAGAGGGAGGGGACACAGAGCCTTTTTAAAGCTAAATTTGTTCTGTACTAGTTAACATGTCCGCTCCTTCACAGGAGGCTAAGAATCAAAGGGCATTAACATGACAAGTGTCACTTATCAGAGCCCACCTGAGTCTGTCTGTGGCTGGCCTTTTACAGAAACAGCCCCACATTCTGCCGAGCTGCTTCTCCTGGTTCCGAGCAGTGGCACTAAGCATGGAGCTCAGGCACACGAGCAGCTGAGACTAGTGTGTGGGTGTCTGCCCTACCTGCACTGCTGCCTCCTATTACATGCTCACTTAAAGCTTCCTCCTCTTCCCTTTGAAGGCCAGCTCCCTGGGGCCCCTGGGAGATGACTCGGAGCTGCCTGGACATACGCATTTAAGGTCGAAGCAGTTAATAACGACATAGCATGCCACCACTCCCAGGCCAGACTGGAGAAGCCCCCTGAATGCAAAGGTTGCCATGTGGACACTGCTAATCCACCCAGCCTAGGAGTCCAGGTTCTGGAGCCCTTTCCTGGGGGGAGTAAGGGGGGTGTTACTAAGACGGTCCTGATGAAGTTCTCCACTAGACCCACCAGTTGCTCTTGGCGTTTAGTCTACACCTGTAATTTCCTGATGAGAATACATATCACTGCTGGGCTAGCCTGAGGGTGATTCTTCCCAGGCACATGCTCTCTGGGTTGGAGAGAACTCTACCGGAGCCAACCTAGGCTGCTGCGTGGGAAAGGGATCAGGAACTAGCATTGCAAGTGAGAGACTCTGGGACTCGCGGAGCGGGAACACACAATACCCCGCTGCGTTTATTGATCTGCCTTCTGAGACAGAAATGGTAGGGTGGAAAAAAGGAAGTGATTAGGAGAGGGGGCAGAATAGAAAAAGAGGGCGAACCAGTGGGGATTAAACCAATGGGGATCTAACCAGTGGGAATTAAACCAATGCCCTGCAGGCAGGGCGGGTCTCAGACAAAACAATGATTATGTAAACAGACCACAGCGTTAAGCAATGCAGGGGAATCTGGTGTGATGACATGGATAGAAACAGAAGCAGAATTAGCCAAAGGAGAAATGATGACCAACATATCACAAAACCCAGCAGTGGATAGCCCACATTTTTTTTTACAAAAGTTGGAGCTGCATACTCAAGTCTGCTGAAATGTAGCCGCCTAGTTCAGAATATGGAGCTGAACGGATGACCTCCGCAAGCAGCTTTGGGGCTCAGACACACAAGGCGGAGCTTAGGTTCTCAGCCAGAAGATGGTGCTACTAGAACCCCGTGCCAGAAGTTTGGGGAGACTCACTGAGAACTGGGGTGGCCCAGCTCATCCCAACTAACATTTGGGGTATGGGACTACTTTTACACATTGGCTTGCTAATGCCAACACCCCCAGGACGAAGGACTCCTGCTAAACTGGGTTCGTCTGGGATCCAGAGCTAGAGGGTGTGACCCTCAGAGCCACTCCCTGCCCTCACCCTCACTCTGCTTTGCTTCAGAATCTAATCTCAGCTGACGGGAACTGTTTTCCTAAAGTCACAGCTGCCTCCCAATTTATAATTCAGGCACTAGGCATGCTCCTTTCCCATCTTCATTTCCGGTGATCAAGACAGGTTAATTTTGCATTACAGGAGCTTTAATGTACACTTAGAAATCAGAAACAGCTTATGTGTTCATTAGTGGAAATCTAGCCAAAGTGGGTCACGCCCAAGTCGAGGAAATGCAGACAACTGGGGGGAGAATGGGGACTTCTTCTCACACACATGCTGGTGGACGGGCTCACAGCAAATTGGCTGTCCCCATGGATGTGGCCATCTGTGACCAACGGCAGCAACCTCAGCCCCTGGGAGGCAGCCTGTGAAAGCGCCTCTCATCAGGACCAGAGATGCACGGCTTCCTGGACAGGGACTTGGCTTCATCTGGGGATACTGAACAAGCACCTTCTGATGGGAGGACAGAGACCTGTCCTGGCACCTGGCTTTGGCTGAGACCCTGGGCAACATTCTTCCCTTTTGAGAGCCTTGGTTTCCTCTTCTAAAATAGCACAAGTGACTATTGCTTGGGCAAAGGGCACAATCTTGTAGGTACTCTGCATAGAATGGCTCCTTGAAAAAGAGCCTAGTTCACTCCCTAGACAGCAGTTCTTTCTAACACACAGACACACACACACACACACACACACACACACACACACACACACACACACACACACTTTATTAGAGACTTACAAGATTATATGGTAATAAGAGTATAATTCCTTTTTTTAATTTATAAAAAGGAAACATTGACTAAGCCATAGGATAAGAGGGGTACAACTTCACACAAATCCCACCACCAGAATTCTGTATCCCATCCCCTCCCCTGACAGCTTTCCTATTCTTTATCCCTCTGGGAGTATGGACCCAGGGTCATTGTAGGTTGCAGAAGGTGGAAGGTCTGGCTTCTGGAATTGCTTCCCCATTGAACATGGGCATTTACAGGTCTATCCATACATAAGAGAATAATTCTATACCACACCACACCAAAGTTCTGTGCCCCCCACCCCTCTCCAGTGGTGACCATCATTGTTCTCCTAAGGTCATAGATATGGGATATGTATATATGTATATATCCCATATCTATGACCTTATCTAATATATATGTATATATATATTAGTTTTTTTCCTTTATTTCTTCCTTCCCTTTTTTTTTCTGTTGTTGTCTCTAAGGTTACTGCTGGGGTTTAGCGGAGGACTTGAATCCACTGCTTCTGGTGGCCATCATTTCCATTTTATCGGACAGAGAGAGATTGAGAGGGGATAGGGAGATAGAGAGGGAGAAAGAAAGACAGACACCTCCAGACCTGCTTCACCGCTTGTGAAGTGTCCTCCCTGCAGGTGGGGAGCTGGGGGCTCAATTCTAGATCCTTGAGTGGGTTCTTGCACTTGGTACTATGTGCACTAAGCCAAGCGCACCGCTGCCTGCCCTCCTAATATTTTTTCTTTGACAAGTTCATGTGTTTCAATTCTCGATATCCCACATGAGCTAAGATGTCCAGCAGCTGCCCTTCACTTCCTGTCTAGTCATCACCACTGCCAGCCCCTTCTGCTAAGCACCAAAGGACACCCTGCAGTCTCTGTTTTAGTAGCTGAGTAGTACTCCAGTGACTATATGTCCCATGGCTTTTTTGCATTTATGAGGCTCAAATTAGTGATTTTCATTCTACTATAAATGGCAGTTTTCTTCATCATCATTGCCATCTTCCTTCCTTTTTGTCACTAAAACTGATGAACAAGCTAGAAAGATGAAGGGTTTTGAGAGACCTAGGTGCCGGCAGCTCCTCAGACAGAAGCAGTCACAGGTCCCGGCGAGGGTATGAACCTGGAGTGTGAAATCCACAGCGGCAGACAGCTACAGCTCCTGGCTTTCTGACCCAGGCCCAGGTTATAGGGCTTGTGCCAACAACGGAGAGGAGCCATTCTTCTGAGCACAGAGCAGCTTCCGCCTTTGCTCGTCCCCCACCTTCAGTCAGAAAGCAGAGAGGCCTCTGGCAGGCGGGGTTCAAAGGAAAGAGTCCAGGGTAGCACAGGTGTCTTCTGCCTGTGCTATGGGTATGTGTGGGGAGTCAGGGCTTCACGCTGCCATTTCACTCACGGTGGAGGAGCAAGCACCACAGCCACTGTGCAGGGGTGCAGCACTGAGGTGAGGCCTGAGGTGTCAAGGACAAGTGCGCCCCCACATCTCTGTCCTTCCTGCGGATGGCTTCTAGTCTGAAGGGAGCTGAGCAGTGCAGGAGCTGACACTGAGAAGCACTGTAGTGAGCAGGACCCATTAGGTGCCCTCCCCACACCCCTTTGATGGAATGGAGTGCGGTGTGCTGAGCACTGGAAGTCCACCCCAGAGCTCCAGACAACTCCGTTGCTACCTCCCGTGGTATGGACATGCTTGCTGCATGCTTTCTTTAAAGATCTACTTATCTATTTGTTCACCGAGATGGAGAGAGAGAGAGAAAGAGAAAAAAACAAACTAGCACATGCAACATGGGAACTGAACTGGGCACCATGTGCATGAGAGTGCAGGGCCCTCTCCACTATGACATCACTGCAAAACATGCGGCTCTCCTCCTGCACAGGCTCACAATGCCGGCCAGGCACAGAGAACAACAGCCACAAGTTATGAGAACCAGCTCTGTGTTTATATGACCAGGAGCCCCAAGTCAGTATTGCCTCTTAAGTCTCAGAAAGGGTCAAGGCTCAGAGGCTTCCTAGTCCTCATGGAAATGGAAATTGTAACTTGAGGAGGGCCAGCCTCCTCCTGTCCCAGATGCAGGAGAAGAGACCACCCCTGGAAAGGCACTAGCTAGGGCAAGCGTAGCCTTCACACTCTGTCACTAGTGAGCCCAAGACTCTCCGCATCTGCAGTAAGAGAAGCTGTGAGAGCTGGACAGGCTGTCCTGCCTCTTCCATGCCTACCCTGGCAGCAGCTGCCTGGCCCCTTGCCCTCTATGGGTCTCCAGCTATAATCTGCTCAGCAGAGAAGTCCTCACAGGAGACCAGGACACCCCTGGATTCCATGACAGAAGGAAAGGGTGGAGCAGTGAGCAGTGCACAGGAAGTACTATTCAGCTGCCCACATAGAGGGGTGGACTAGGTAACAAACACTAACAACAACGGGTAAAAGCATTTTCTGATCAAGATGGTCAGAAAGAGGATTTTCAATCCACCCATCCATCAATCCCAGTCACAAACACACATATATTCAACAAGGCAGCATTATATATATATGTATATGAATATATATATATTTCTTTTAAAATACTAAGTTGTTATTCAGTTAGAAAGTACTTCATGATTCTGACCTCAGACCTATATGCTGTTATGCTGTGTTTTTTTTTAAATTTTTTAAAATCTTTATCTATTGGATAGAAGCATCCAGAAATCAAGGAGGAAGGGGGTGATAGAGAGAGAGACAGAGAGACACCCACAGCCCTGCTTCGCCACTTGCAAAGCTTTCCCCCTGCAGGTGGGGACCAGGGGCTCAAAACCAGGTGCTTGTTCATTGTGATACATGCACTCAACCAGGTGTGCCACCACCTGGTCCCTTGTGTTTCTTGGAACTAATGGTTTAATAATATATTTGTCACTGTGATCTCTTTAGAATTTATATTTTAGATATGCTTTTTATCTCCCTTGTTTTCTTATCAAAGAACAAACCAGCTAACCTAGCAACGTTTACTGAGGTGACAAGGTAGACAGAGCATAAGAGAAATAAAAATTAATCAGGAAACTATCTACTACTTACCTAGTAAAAAGTAAAAGGATTTGAAGCCTATTTCTACACAAATAGTAACACAGTTGAAGCAATACAGACATTTCACAAGCAGTTATTATGTTCCTGATTATATATTATTACCTGTATATGTGTGTATATAAATAAAGTTATATACATACATATACACAATACACATACACATATATAACATACAGCATATATGTGTATACACATTTATTTTTATATTATTATTATTTTGTCTCCAGGGTGATCACTGGGGCTCAGTGCCTGCACTATGAATCCACTGATCCTAGAGGCCATTTTTCCCATTTTTTTTTTATTGGATAGGACAGAGAGAAATTGAGAGGGTAGGAAAAGATAAAGAGAGGGAAAGACAGACACATACAGACCTGCTTAACACTTGTGAAATGACACCCCCTGCAGGTGGGGAGCTGGGGACTTGAACTGGGATCCTTGCACTGGTCATTGTGATTTGTGCTATGTGCACCTAACCTGTTGCACTGCTGCCTGGCTCCCTGTGTATATAAATTCATACATGCACACACACACACACACACACACACACACACACACACACATTTTAAAAGAAGGAGAAAGAGAGAGGGAGGGAAAGAGGGGAAGAAAGAGGAGGGGAGAGAGAGACCATGAGACCACAGCACAGAAGCCCCTCTCAATGCTGTCCTGGTCCTCTCATGCAAAGCAGCCTGGGGAAGCTACCACCAGTCCCACTGCTCCATTGCCATTTGACAAAGAGAGGTGCAGCACCGTGAGATACCGCCACATCTCTGACATCTGCAGAGAGGTGCACCACCGTGAGATACCATCACAGCTCTGAGATCTGCAGAGAGGTGCAGCACCGTGAGATACCGTCACAGCTCTGAGATCTGCAGAGAGGTGCAGCACCGTGAGATACCGCCACAGCTCTGAGATCTGCAGAGAGGTGCAGCACCGTGAGATACCACCACAGCTCTGACATCTGCAGTACGGTTATTTAACAGAGACACCCTAGCTTAATTATCCCAAAAGGAATGAAACAAAGGCATGCTGATGCAAAATTGTTACAATGATGCAAATGGCAGACATCTCAAGACAGCTGCCCCAAGAATTTGGATCAACTCGGAGTTAAGGGTGCCATACTGGAATTGTATAATTCATTTCCGATTGTTTTCTTTAGCCTTAGATTTTCGTAAGGTGATGGTGTTGCAGCAGATATTAATTCAAAGAACATATGATTAAGCAAACAGCCTAAGTCGTGAATGCAGTCATATTCCAAGGCACAGAGTAAAGAATCATTTCCAACAGTGAAAAAGAACAGAAATGTCCCAGTGCCTCCAGATTTGGGACTGGCATTTCAAGTTTGGCGCCATACTACACACACATTAGTAGTCAGATAGTTCAAGCTTACTGCAGTTTGGGAACATGGAAACTACAACACAAAGTTAAAAAAATAGTTACTCAAAATACGGCAACACATGGTATTCTGTGTCTAATTGCATTGTGTGGCTTTGGGAAACTAAAGTCCCAAGGCTTACAACTGAAGACAATTCCCTCCCCTACTATCTAGTCCTGGTGATATGATGGGAAACTTAAAAGAGCCTCCAGACTGCCAATGATTCTGCAAACTACACTAACATAGAAACATTTCCAGGTAAGATGCTATGAGTTACTTTGTAAGTTTACTTTTGGACTGCTCTGTGTTATTCTAACATCCCTCTTAAGCTGGAACTAGTGACTTTCTCATAGTGGTCATTCTCAGGAGGAGCTGACTCAGACAGACACATGTGAACTACTTCACACACAAATGTGAGCAGAGAGTATTAAAGACAAGTGCTGAAATGTCAAAGGAGGGCTGGAGAGCTCCCTCACTGGGCAGAGTGTCTGCCTTGCCTCGTGTGCAGTCGAGATTCAAGCCCAGGCACTACATGGCCAGGGCGGGTGCTGTGGCACTTGGGGAAGCCATGATGGTACAGTGTCTTTCTCCTCTGTCTCTGTCTGAACAGAAAAGTGCCCCCAAATGCTGAAGTCATGCACGTGTAAATCTCTGGCTTAGAAAGACAAAAAAAAAAAAAAAATGAAGGAAGCAGATGTAAATCAGCAGAAGAAAACACATCAGCAATCTCTGGGCTGCTCACTATCTATACTCCATGAACTCAATAGATTGTTTCCTTCATATGCAGAAAGGGACCAGAGCACAATATGCCCAGTCACTCTGCCCCTGCATCATGATGTTTCACAGAGTGCTGCTATCTTAATTGTCCTCATCTCCTCACATTTCCCCACATATTGTGTTTATGATTCTAGGAACCTACACACATGAGAAACAACATTCAAAAGAGTGTGAATTGAACTTGACTTTTGTGACCACCTAAAGAGCTCTTGAGATTGTGCTAAATTATCTTCATCGGAAACAATTCAAGGCACATAGAGCTGGTCATATTCCTTATACAAAAACAAAACAAACAACAGCAAACAAAAATGTGTGGAACACCTCCCTCTGTGGCAACATAAACAGTGAACATCCCAATGCCAGCTCTTGAAGGAATAGGGGAGAGGGGGCTCATTTTTAGTGTCAAGTGGATGTTTCCCTAGATTTTAGCATTCCTTAAGATGTACTAAGACCAGAGCCTCAGGTAGGCCATCTCCAGGAAGGCTGCTGGCTTCCTGTTTGGAGAGGGCAACTGTCCATGGGAGAAAGGAGTAGTTTCTCATCTGCCTCCGAGCCTGGCAGCTGTCCCCTCCCCAGGACACCCTAAGCCCAGTGAGAGTCCTGTTCCGAGTGGGGAGTGAGGCTGCCTCTCCTTCGCTCTCTTTAATCACGGGGCTTTCTAAGCCCTGACTACCAATTATGCTGAATTATGCTTCATGTAGACGATGTGTGAACTGGGCTATCATGCATTAGGGGCCCGGAGGAGACCACTGTGTAGATTTGACAAGGTTCTCCGAGCCGGGATGAATAAATTAACGCCTCAGAATGATTGTGATGAACAGAAGATTGGAGCCAAGCTCCCAGAGATGGAAGATTAGTGACTAATCAGCTGTAACACCTGGTTTCCATAACACTCTAATAACAACTTCTAGAGCTGCAGGAACAAAACAGGGCCGCCTCTGCCAGGGGGGAGTGGGAGATCGCCTCCAGGTCGTGGCTCAGGGCGTTAAAGTCATGCCAGGGTGTGTCTCACCTGCTTGTGGAGAATGAGGAGCAGCAGCAGCCCTTTCCTCACCTTTAGAGTGGGCTGGAGGGAGGGGACCCTGTGAATTCCAAACAGCCAGATTCCAGGAGAACACACAGAATGGGAAATCTACTGCTGCTAATTCCTCGATTCATTTTACATCATCTGAAAGGAGAGAGCCAGCAAAGGGGGGCAGAAGCCCATTCTCTCTGTGAAGAGAGAGAGAGGCAGAGGGAGAGGGAGAGGGAGAGGGAGAGAGAGAGACCCAGAGAGAGGAGAGAGAGAGAGAGAGAGAGAGAGAGAGACCCAGAGACACACCTGGTGCCAGGCTGACTCTCAGCAGACCCAAGCATACAGATGCAAAGGCCCCCAGGCCATGAGGTCTCACTGCTCTGGCTAATCTGGAGAAGACACCAGCACCTAAGACTCGCCTGTAAAGGTGAGTTGGAAGACAGCCAAAGGGCTTGCACGGGAGCATCTGTCTTGCAATATTGTGGAATGACACCCCCCCCCCCCAACTCCACCCTCGTCCTGGGACCATGGAGGGGCTGCTGGCCACAGGCTGCACTGTCCTTCTGCCAGTTGGCCGTCACTTTTGCAAAGTGCTGATGTGACCTGTCTAATGAAGCCACAGAAGCAGTTGGCCCTGGGCGCCTGGAGCTTAGAACATCTGCACATGTGCTGGAACTGCGTGCTGGCACTGGGGATTCCACGAGTGCCGGTGCTTCTCTTACAGCTGCAGGTGCAGGAGAGCATCTCTGCACTGAGCTCAGAGGGGTCTAGAGCCTAAGGAAGCCAGAACGAGTGACAACTGTTTGAGGCACTGGCTGAAAGTGCCAGCAGATTAGCCACAGTAAGGGCTAACCAACACCACTCTGCGTGACAGAAGGCACACAGACAGTTCTGCAACTCTTCAAACCTGACTTGCTGCATGAGAAGGGGACTGCCTCGGGAATTCCTGGGGAACCAGCCTTCTTTCTAGGGCAGGAAGGCTGCCAGCGGTGAGGAGGAGAGAAGCCAGCCCATCTAGCTGTTTCTACATCTGGCCTAAGGAAGGGAGTGCCAGCCCTGAGGGGTATGCTCCCACACAGACCCATTGTCACAGCTTCCTTTATCCCAACACCGGATATGCCCTTTGCCTCAGCAAACCTCACAGCAGGAGAAGGACAGCATTCCATGACCTACAGATCATCTTCAAACTCAAAATCAAGCCCAAGAGGTAAAGGACCCTTCTTCTCCATGTGACATCTGATTTGACTGGCAATAGTCCTACCTGAACTTGTCACCAGATTCTCCCTCTCCTCTTCTCTCTCTCTCTCAATCTCTCTCTCTCTCTCTCTCTCTCTCTCTCTGTAAGGACTCCTTTTGAAAAAGACTTTCTAAGGGACATTCAGAGGGGAGAAAAAGAAAGCTTTAAATGGGATGTGTGAACTTGTCCTCCTTAAAGTCACAGTTGGGGACACTTGTTGAAACTCCACTTGGTGAAATGTTTCATCAGCTCCCCCCCCCCCACAGTTTAAATGTCCTGTACCATCAAGTAGAGAGGCAGCTGGCTGTCGTCCCATCCTGCTGATGAGATGTCCCTTCCACCTGCAGGGGACAGTAGGGACTCTCAGCAGTCCCCCAGCTTCTATGGGGACACCAGGGAGTTTGTGTGGGAAGGTGAGGTGAGAACAGAGGTGGCAGGCAGCAAGAGCTGGCACCCAGGGGGGCAGAGAGACTTGGCATCCTGGCTTCCTGCCCCTGTTCCAATTCACGGAGTGTTAGAGAAATGCAAATAGAGACAACCATGAGAAACCACCCCTGTGAGAATGTCACACATCAGAAAGGGTAGCAATAACAAATGCGGGAGAGGTTGTGGGGACAAAGAAACCCTCCTGCACTGCTGGTGGGAGTATAAATTGCTCCAGTGCCTGTGGAGAGCCATCAGAAGAACTATTACAAGGCTAGAAATGGACCTACCTTATGACCCTGCAATTCTTCTCCTGAGGATACATCCTAAGAAGGTGTAAAACAGCCACTCAGAAATATCTGTGTGTACCTGTGTTCATAGAAATAAATTGTATGCACTTTCTTTTTTACATTATTATATTTTTTTATTTACTTATTTATGTATTTATGTATGTATTGGGTAGAGGCAGCCAGAAACTGAGAGAGAAGGGGATGACAGAGAGGGAGAGAGATAGAGAGAAGCCTGCAATAACCACTTAACCACCTGCAAAACTTTCCCCTTGCAGGTGGGGCAGGGAGCTAGAACCCAAGCAATTTTGCATTGTAACATACATAGCCAGAACCTAGAAGCGACCCAGATGTCCAACGACAGATGAATGGCTAAGAAAGTGGCAGTCTATACACAATGCTCAGCTATTAAGAATAATGAATTCACCTTCCTCACCTCATCTTGGATGGAACTTGAAGGAATCCTGTGACGTAAGATCAGCCAGGAGAAGGAATGAATCTGAGCTGATCCTACTCAGAGACAGAAGTTGATAAATAAGAATAAAAGGGGAAACACAAAGCAGGACTTGGACTGGAGTTGGTGTTTTGCACCAACGTAAAGGACTCTGGGTGGGTGCAGGGGGTGTTCAGGTCCTGTTGTCTGATGGTGGAGGCGGACCTAAACCAGGAGTGACAGTGCTTTGCAGAAAACTGAGAAATTTTACACATGTACCAAAACCTGTATTTACTGTAAAACATTAATCCCCCCATTTTTTTTTTAAAGATGTTCTAAAGCCTTCTAATGTGGCATGAAGAAAGAGGTGGAGGTTTCCTCTGAAGACAGGTCCTATTTCTTTTTTTTTTTTTTTTCCTCCTCCAGGGTTATTGCTGGGCTCGGTGCCTGCACCATGAATCCACCGCTCCTGGAGGCCATTTTTTTCCCCCTTTTGTTGCCCTTGTTGTAGCTTCGTTGTGGTTATTATTATTGCCCTTGTTGACACAATTCGTTCTTGGATAGGACAGAGAGAAATGGAGAGAGGAGGGGAAGACAGAGAAGAGGAGAGAAAGATAGACACCTGCAGACCTGCTTCACCGCCTGTGAAGCGACTCCCCTGCAGGTGGGGAGCCGGGGGCTCGAACCGGGATCCTTACGCCGGTCCCTGCGCTTTGCGCCACATGCGCTTAACCCACTGCGCCACCGCCCGACCCCCTGACAGGTCCTATTTCTAAGCATGTAAAGCAACAAGAGACTGGAGAAGCAGCACCTTGGATGCCCAGTGCCCCTGCCCTCTGTGTCCTGCAGATGGTCATTTAGACCCTGCTCAGTCCAGCAGGCAGGAGGCTCTTGGGGGCCTGGAAGCCTCAGGTGAAACAAATACCAGAGTGAGTGTGTATCTTTTCTGGGTTCTGACCAAGGCTAAGGTAGGTGACAGAGATAATGCCACACAGCCTGGTTATGTACACTGTCATACCTGCACATTATGCCCCCGCCCCCACCCCCATTCGATTCATAGCTGTTTGAAGCAGGAGGGAAAGTAGTGTTGATCGGGTGGGTTTTTGTGGGCATCAAAAGAGTCCACGTTAAACCTTTCTCTTCCCAAAGCTTCAGTCACATAACAGTGAAAGGATTGAGGGAAAGGGAGAAGTTGAAAAGGATAAAACTCACTTTCCCCCATTTGCAACAGCAGCCAAGAAGGCTAAGACATGTTTTTTACTTATGGTCCTAATCCCCCAAAGTTTCAATGGGGACAAAAGCCACAAGATACCTGGGGAGTCCTCTTTTCTGGGCCCTAGAGCTGATGTGATCCCATAACAGGGAGTGAAAACCAGTCCCTTAGCTGTAAAGCCACCACGCTGTATGGATGTACCTCCTTGTCAGAGAGGAGAATTAAATGAGTCCATGTGTCTGAAAGAGATCTGGGGGATGATTTGCTACTGTACAAATGTCACTTATTGCTTTTTTTTTTTTAAATATAGATCTGAAGATTTTAAATAACATTCAAGTCGGATACAAACTGGGAAGACCCTGGAATTCACTCTGCTTCCTATCACATTAGCTGAAGGGCACCACCCGCGCAGTCAAATGTGAGCTCTGAAGCCTGCCTGCAACCCTGAACAAGGGGGGTGATCACCTCCTATTCCAGAGGGATTAGTCAAGCAGCTGGACGGAGCTTGGGATTCAGAGGGCAACCAGGACAAGCTAGCAATGGCTGCGTCACTTTTACTCAGCATTTACAGATGACTAGTTGAAGAGGAGAGTGTGTGTGAGAACAACAAGATGGAGAGGCACGGGAGCTACTGCGCAGTTTGTCTTTATCTTGCTTTTCTGAGAACACCCATCACTCTCACTGAACTGTCTGTGCTGTATCAGTGCTGGTGTATATATAGTTAATGTATATGTAAGTATGATAGGATGTTGACTTTTTTTTTTTTTTTACTGCTGGGGAGGGGGGTATGCTGAAATAGGCTAAGCATTCAATCTCTTTATATCGACAGAATTACATGGTCCGGGTTGTGTTAGATCATTTTGCCCATTGTAGAGTTAGTAGAACTCTTTAGCTTGTAACATGCTGTTTATCTGGATGAGGGTGGAATTCCAGGCCTTACACTCCACAAACATCGACACCGGTCTCGAACCTCTGAGCACAACTTCTGGTAGAAATCCCCCCAGCCTAATATAGGAGAGTGCCATGTCAGAAAGCACAGGCGAGGCTGGGTGGTGGTACACATATGAATAAAGGCTCATATCCAAGCCCTGACCTCTGCCTGAAGAGGAGAAGCTTCACAAGCGATAAAGGAGTGCTGCAGATATCTCCTTCTACTCTCTCCCGAGCTCCTCATTTCCTCTAAGTTTTTATCTCTGCCACACCTGATTAAGCACAGGTTACCACCATGTGCAAGGGCCCAGCTTCAAGCCCCAGCGCTCCAGCTGCAGGGGGATTCTTCACAAGTGGTAAAGCAGGTCTGCAAGTGTCTCTTTCCCCCTCTCTATCTCCTCTGCACTCTCAAGTTCTCTCTGTCCTATTAAGTACAATAGAAAGAAAAAAGAAGAGAGCACAGGAGAGGGGATCTACGTAGAGGAGATGGTTGGCCTTCTTGGGTAGGTCACATCAGAGCAAACCATTTTCAACATAAACCTGATTGCCACCATGAACTGCTGTATAAGTTTCCAACATGATACAGAAATATGGTAGAAACCAGGTATGTCTGCACCCTCCCCAACCAAAACGAAAATCAAATGTGTTTCCATCACTCTCCAGGCATTCCACAGAAATGGCTTTGCTAGTATTTCTTGCACGTTCTTACCTTAGCATAAGGTGCTATGTAAATGCAAACTGCTGTTTGCACTCAGCAAACATATGTTCGCAGGAAAGTGCACGTTCTGGTTCCTGCAGGAAGGGTGCAGAAGGGTGAGAGGAAATTGTATACTTGGATCAACAGAGATTTTGCTAGTTCATCTTGGGAACCTGCCCTGTTTTCTGGTTCAAAACTAAGCTCAGATCTAAGAAATAATTTCTTCAGATATCTTCAGAGGAGATGTTGCAAACATCATGAATTAGTTTAACTGTTGAATCTTTTACCAAGTGACTTGTGTTTCTTTGAAAGACAACTACTGGATGTTTTATTTTTTCTCAGATATGGAATATAAAGAATTGAAACACATGGAATATATATATATATATATTCTCCAAACTATCCCCAAGACTTTGTGAAAACTATGGTGGTTATTTTTTGGGGAAATGAGGGTTGGCTGGAGGCACAAAACCATGGAGAGGGTGCACTGTGGAAGTGTCTTTATAACCTTGTGGTCCTGTAGACCAATACAAATCACTATAAGATACATTAAACATAGCATCATTCTTGGAGACATCAAGTTGAGTGGCCACAGGTGGGTCTAAAATGCAATATTCCCTCAGCGATAGAGTTTTTCAAGGGATATATATCTCTGGCCAAAATTCAATGCACACAATGTGAGGAGGATTCTTTGTCCTTTCACATCAGTGGAACACAGCAGCACCAAATTGCTTACGACGGACGTAAACAGTGAGATGGCTTTGTAGCTCCACTCCCGATGCTCTCTGCAGCAAGTAGATTCCATGCATGCCTTCCCAGTGGCAGAGACTTCATCTGAGTTCCGTCTTGAGCATCCATTAAGTGGCCCCTCTTTCGGGTATGGTCCAGGCCATGCTTACTGCTAATTCTACAGGTTAGCTGCTTTGCTCTGAACCACTTTCATATAAAACACATATGGATCATATTCTGGACTCTCCAGGCAGGCGGCTCTATTAAAATGAACTGGTTGATCTCTGAGGGGAGGGAGGAGGACCCCCAATGGGTACTGGATGTCTCCAAGAATGATGCTATGTTTAATGTATCTTGTTAGTGATCTGTAGCAGTCTGGTCTACAAGACCACAAGATTATAGAGGCGTAGTGCCACACTGCACTCTCCCCATGGTTTTGTGCCCTTGACCGACCCTCATCTCCCCCCCACCCCAATCAAATAGCTGGGCCTGTAAACGACAAGAAACTTGACTTGGGGGATTTACTCAGCAGAGAGGATCTGCAGTGGAGCTCTGAACATTCCGGTCCACAGCTACATCCAGAGACAACTTCCAGCTACATGCACTATGGAAATGAAAGGAGATCTGGGATGTATCATTTAGTTGACAGAGATGACGTTTGGCAACATGTTACTAGGCCTTTGCTATGTAAATACAATATGTTACAAACAGGGCGACTCTAATATAAACATCTGTTTCACTAACACATATTGTACCTATTAGATTTGCACACTGCAAAATTGAAGGGAGAGGGTTTCCTAAAAACTGCACACAGAGAAAGCCTTAGAGTCAGGGCCAATATAAATAACCAGTTAGGTGGAGCTGAATGCATCATCAAAACGGCAGCATTTCATGCTTGACCTTCCGAACCATGCCTTCTAATCATGTGTGTGAATGGGAGGTATGAGAGCAATGACAATGAGGCCTGATTTGCAGCAGATCACAGTGAAAACAGCATGATGGGCCTTTCAACGCCACCTTGCTTCTAGTGTGTAAATAATGTTAGTTACCCTTAGTTGCATCTGTAGCAAAGAGGCAGGGCAGAAATGAAAACCTAATGGGAAATAAGTTGTTTAAAAAATAGAAACAGAAGAAGGACTACTTACAGAATCTCTTCTTGAGTCTAAATGCATTTGTTCACATTTATTCAACAGAAGCAAATCTTGTAATGCATTTGGAACTAATGGAAATGTACCCATTTCTCAAAAATGAGTTGGCCTCAAATGACATAAAATTATTATTAATAATTTTAATTTGGGAAGGATTTCTTTTCTTTCCTTTTCTTTTCTTTTCTTTTCTTTTTTTTTTTTTTTGCCTCCAGGGTTACTGCTGGGGCTCTGTGCCTGCACTGCTAGTCCACTGCTCCTGGAGGCCATTTTCCCCCATTGTTGTTGCTGTTATTGCTGGTGCTGTTGTTGGGAGGACAGAGAGAAATGGAGAGAGAAGTGGAAGACAAAGGGGGAGAAAGAGATATCTGCAGACCTGCTTCACTGCTTGTGAAGCAATGCCCCCCTGCAGATGGAGAGCTGGGGGGGGGATGTACTGGGATCCTTGTGCTGGTTCTTGCACTTTGTACCTTGTGTGCTTAACACGCCACCTCCTGGCCCCTGGCAAAGATCTCTCAGTGAAAGCAACAGACAAGTGGAACAGCAAGTAAATATATCTGCATGTTACAAGCATAGAAAACTACTAGATTTCTGTGGAAAATTCTAGTATTTCCATATATCTCCTAAAAAATAAGTTTCTTCTCTGACAACTTATTGATACAGTCTAAACAGTAAATAGGGGATTAGAACTTACATATTACTTTTTAAAAATTATTTTTATTTATTTGCTGAATAGAGACATCCAGAAATCAAGAGGGGCTGGGGTGACAGAGATGCAGAGAGGCAGAGAAACACTTGTAACACTGCTTCACCACTCTCAGATCTTTCCCCCTGCATGTGGGGGCCAGGGACTCAAACCCAGGTCCTAGTGTACTGTAACAAGTGTGCTTAGTCAGGTGTGCCACCACCTGGCCCCAGAAGCTTCATGTAATTTTTAACACAAAAACCCCCTGGGTATCAAGTGGTGCACGCCCAGTTAAGCACAAGGACCTGCACAAGTATCTAGGTCTGAAGCCCCCACTCCCCACTTTCAGGGGTATCGCTTCACGAGCAGCAAACCAGGACTGCTGGTGTCGACCTTTTCCTCTTCCTCTCCATCTCCCTCTCCCCTCTCAATTTCTCTCTTTCCTATTGAATAAAATGTAAAAAAAAAAAAAAATTAACCAGGAGAGGGAGATGTACACTAAACCCCAGCAATAACCCCTGTGGCAAAAGCAAATGTGAAACAAAACAAACAACAACAACAACAAACCCTCTAAATTTGCAAAAGATAAGAGTAAATGTAATTTTAGAAAATGCTTTTAAAATATTTGTAATGTAACTTTTTTGAAAAAGAAAAACACAGAGTCAGGAAGATAAGATAGTTATTAAGAAAAAGAAAAGATATTTGCAACAGGTTCTTACACCTGAGACACAAGAGATCCCAGCTAAAGTTCCCAGCACCAGCTTAAGCCAGTACTGCCTAGTGCCCTGTCCCAAAGAAAGGAAAAACAAACAAACATTGCAAAGTCTTAGACTGGAGAATAGAGAACAGACAAGAAACCAGAATGCAGTTTCAAATCAAAGCACAAGGTTTAAATGGTACTTTCAAAAATCAGCAGAAGTCCTCTGAGGAGGAGTGATAGCTGTGGGAGTCTTAATTATTGGATTGAATCATACTAGCCAGATATTTGAAAGATACTATTTGGGTACGCAATGGCAGACCCAGTGAAGCGTACATGCTGCCACCCTCAAGGATCCCTGTTCAAGTTGAGCCCTGGCTCCCCACCAGCAGGGGGAAATAGCATGAACAGCGAAGCAGATCTGCAGATGTCTCTCTTTCTCTGTATCCCCCAGCCCCTCTCAATTTCTCTCTGTTCTTTGAAAGAAGACAGGAAGTTTAAAAAATAGAAAGAATAAACATGGCTACTAGGAATGGTATATTTGTAGTGCTGGCTCCAAGCACCAGTGATAATCCTGGTGGCAAATACATAAATAAATAAATAAATAAATAAATAAATAAATAAATAAATACAAAGACTACTTTCTCATCCCCTCAACTGAACTTAGAAGGGAACAATCTTCTAGATAAATAGATTTCTGCAGAACTTCCCACATGCATGTATTTAAAAAAATACATCAATAGTATTAGCAATGGTGTTTTTTTATCCAAGCATCTAAATATAAAATGTTAATGTTTACTTGAAATGTTTTGCTAATGTGCTTGAGAAGAAAAAAAATTGCCCCCACATACTGAGTTTGATAGGAATTATGTGTTAACACCTCACCAAACACAAAACCCCAGTCTCAACCCCAGAACTGCATGGTAGCAGCACAGAGGGTGAAGCGGTTATGTGACGCCTTGCCCTTTCTGCCTGTATCTCCTCTTCTCCATCTAAAATCATCAAAGAATGAAAAATATGGCATGGGAGCTGTAAATCACATATGTGTGAGGCTTGGAGACTAGGAAAAAACAAAACAAAACAATATATATATATATATATATATCCAATAAAAATCAGCTTTAAAAATGTAAGCACCTAAGTGCACTGTTTTAAAAGAACAAGTGAAAGGAGGAAAGGAAAAATGATGGACAAACAGATGAAGGCTGGGGAAATACTAGTTACACTAAGAGCAGGGTGGAGGGAGGGGCTGCCGCTGGATTTGTTCCTCTGACAGCATCCAACGCGTCAGGGAGAGCCACGCCGCCCATGCACATTTCTGCTGCTCCAGGCTCTAAAATGAAGAGGCACTTGCCACCGTGCACTACCTTCTGCTCGCGGAACCAAGATGAATCGGGATCCTTTCTGTGGGGCTCCATGCGAAGACTCTCCTTTTGTGCAGCTAGGAGATGCTGGGACTGGGCCAGCAAAATAGCTCAGTTGGGTGACATGGTGTTCGCCCAGGTGTGTAAGGTGGGTCCCAGTCTAGCCAACATTGTATTGAAGAAAGCTTTGTTCTGTGGTCAGTCCCCCCCCCCTCTGAAGAGATGATATGGATGGATGGCTATCACTGAGTGGCATACCCGGACCAGCTGTTTTATTCTTTATATAGAAAGATGGAGGAGGTACGCAGTGCCACAGCAGGCACACCACGTGCAAGGCCCTGAGTTCAAGCTCCGCTCCCCACCTACAGGGGGCACTTTAGAAGTGATGAAACAGTTCTGTCTGTATCTCTGTCTCTCTCCTGCTCTCTCTCCCATTCCCTTGCAATTTGTCTCTGTGATATCAAATAAAAACAGAATGAATGGGGGGAAGAACAAAGGCAGCTGCCAAGAGCATTTGGATTCATAGTGCAGGAATTAAGCCTCAGTAATTACCCTGGTGACAAAAAGAAAAAAAAAATGTTACAAAAGAGAGTGGAAAGATAAGTTAGGGAGAGAGAGAGAAAGAAAGAAAGAATGAATGAAAGAAACAGAAGGAGAAAAAAGAAAAGAGATAGAGAGAAAGATACCTGGCAGCACCTAGCCACCCATGGAGCCCCCTACCTAAGTCTCCCGCGTCCCCATGGTCTTGTGAGTGGTTAAAGTGAGAGCTATCTCTGGCCCTGTGGTCTCCTTCTTCACCTATTGGTCACCCATCTGGGAAGAAATTTCTTCTTCATTACTGAAAACTTCCCCCAGAAGCTGTCACTGGGGTCCTAACTCCCATGCTGTCCCGACCAGTGGGTGTCACCCTGCCCTGGATCTTGCTTAGCCAGGATTCTGTAGAATAGGATTTTCAGAATAAACCAGACAAACTGAAGCAAGCTTGTCACTCTACTGAACCGTGGGATTATTGCTCCGGTTCCAGGACACACCAGGCCTCCTTAACTAAGTCAGAGTAAGAAACTAACTGAGCCAAAAGTTAAGTGTATAAACCTGGACATTCCAGAATACCCCGGGAGACCTCTGGCATTAGTGTTAATAAAACCTTGCTTACTGCAAGGGAGGCAGTACCTGCAGGGACTAATACCTATAGTACTGTTAATCCCTCCAGAAAAAATAAAATAAAATAAGAGAAAAATGCAACTGGTAAATGACTTGCTGAAAATAGAATGCTAAAAGCAGCCACCACAATACAATAACTATTGGACTTGATTAAACATAAAACATAAAAATACTTAGGTCTTTCACTTCTGTCTCATCACATTAGCATGTTACAAACAAAGCGGCGCCTGCCTCAAAACCAACCAGCTCCTGCCCCCCCCCCCCCCACACACACACCTCAGGTCTGTGTTCTATCAAAGGCAAAGCAAAACCATGCAAGCAGTCAAGTTTGGGCTTTTCCATTATCTCCAGATAGGTGATGGCACCAATTCAAAGAACCTTCCCGGCAGTGCTCTGCAAATGCGTTTTTAATTTCTGTAGAGGGGATGCCATCGTAGGGAGAAAAGAGTCACAGAGTTGAATGACTTATAAATCATCCACACATCTAGGTCAACTAATGTGTTGGGTTGTGTCAGAAAAGTCAGGATGTGTTTTTCAATAGAAAGACATAGAAAAGTACATGATAACTTTCCAGCATCCCAATATTAGTATTAATTTTAATTCATAACACATCTCCTACCCTCACAGACAAAAAGAAATGTTCCCCATTTCTGAAGTCTGTGTCAAAATGAGCCTTCAGCTCTGAAGACATAAGCTAACAGTCTTTCTGTCTGAAGGCAGAAAGCAAATGCTGGAGGAAGCAACAGAACTTGGTCCTGTGGATTTCACCCAGCCATCACAGGATGAAGGACCACGTGAACAAGTCTCAATGTGACCTTTTTTGCGATACTTGACGCTGATTTTATTTTTGTCATTGACACTCTGAAGTGCCAGCACTGCACCCCTCCTACAAAGCATGCCTCTGAATCCACTTTTGCAGACCGTGTTCAATTTGGAAAGTAAGTCCTCTCTCCCAGACTGCATTCTGTGAGGTTGCAGTCACCAGGAGCTCGGCAGGATGGTGGGAGACATGGAAAGGACCAGCAAAGGGCACATGCCCCTCTGGGAGGGCCAGTCTCCCAGGGGGCAGCCTGACTCCGCCCTGGCCAGCAAGACAGCTTCACACACAGTTCTGGACCAAGCAGCCCCAGAGGAGGGGAGACTCATAGACTTTCCCTTGGTCAGGAGCTGATCTCAGAAAGGCAGAAGAGATCTGCACTTTCTTGAGAGGGAACTCTGAGTTAAAAATGACCTTGGCCAGCAAGATGAAGGCTGCGGGCTTAGGCACTGACAGGCAGGCCAGGTGGGGCAGCTCAGAGAGGGAGGGGGACTTAGGGCAGGTCTTCTTCACTCTCAGGTCTCACCTGACCATAAGGAGTCCACCCGGCATTAGCTATAGTGAGCTCAGCTCTCTGCTAGTGTGACTGCTGGGCCTGGAAGCAGCTCAGCATTAGAGTTCAGGACCTGCACATCAGGCCACTGAGGCTCCTGGTTCAATCCTTGGTGCTGCCTTATGCTGGAGCTGAGCAGTTCTCTGCCTTCCTTCCTATTCTCTCCCATTTCCCCTATCTCATGAAAACAAATACAAATCTTTAAGAACCGTCCATGAGTGAGATCATCCCATACTCATCCTTCGCTTCCTGGTTGATCTCACTTAACAGGATTCCTTCAAGCTCCATCCAAGATGAGGTGAAGAAGGTGAATTCATCATTCTTAACAGCTGAGTAGTATTCCATTGTGTATACAGACCATAATTTTCTCAGCCACTCATCTGTTGATGAACACCTGAGTTGCCTCCAGGTTTGGGCTATTATACATTGTGCTCCTGTGAACATACACGTACACAGATCTCTTTAAATATTTTATTTCCCCCCTTAGGATCTGTCTCCAGGAGAGGAAGTGCCAGGTGAATGAAAGGGAAACACAAAGTAACATTTGGACTGGTTTGATTCACTGCACCAGAGTAAAGGACTCTGGGGAAGGAGGATGGGGCCAGGGCTGGGGAGAGGGGCTTTAGGTCTGGTATAAGATGATGAACCCAATTTGGGGTGAGGACGGTTTGCAGATGCCTATCTTGGCGGGATGAGAAATTATACCCATATGCCAACAACTGTACTGTAAACCATTAACCTCACAATTAAAGAAAGTCAAGATAAATGAAAGAACATCTTTAAGAATAATTTTTAAGGCCAGCCGCAGTGGTTTCAGGGAGGCAACACAGCACACGGGAAGGCACAAGAAGAACTATCCTAGTCACTGGCCAAAAGGACTCAGGGAATCACACATCAAATCAGCCTCCAAAGGAAATGCTCTCGTGTCCCATTTGCCAGGGCAACAGTGAAGGCACAGCTCTGTGGGTCTGAACGCTAGAAGCAGAGGGGGCACGGCCTCACTCTTCCCGTTCATGCTGGTGCAGCTGCTGTCCCCTAGGCCCGACGATCAGTCACTGCTGGAGAGCAGGCGATGTGGACATGCTGGAGGCCCCTTTCTCCAGCAAGTGCTCAGAGAAGTTGATCTCAAGAAACAGACCTGTCCTGCTCCCTGGGCAGAGTGGTAATGAGGTAGGTAATATACTCTCTCTGGCAGGAGCTGGTCACTGGAAGAGGCCTACAGACCTTCTGTGAAAATCTGTCAGCTTTCACACCACATTTTAATACCCTCTGGGCATGAATCTGGAAAGCCCTCATCTTTTTAATTAAAAAAATATATAAATTAGTGGCTTAATATTGATTCACAGATGTATAAGATAAGAGGGGTGTAGTTCCACACCATTCCTACTACCAGCATTCTTTGTCCCTATTCCTTCCATTGGAAGCTACAGTAGTTCTCCCAAGGTCACAGATATGGCTTGACTATTACATATATACATTATATGTATATAATATATACACACATATATATGTATATGCATATATGTAATATATATGTTTTTCTCATGGTCCCATCTTCCTTTCTATGTCACACCTACACCTGTTACTACTTCCAAATGCCCTTCCTTCTTCCCTCTTCTCTCTCTGGGTCCAGATGAAGTTGGAGTAGTTGGAGTTCAGAGTCCTCTGGTCATCTTCCCTCTATCATTTTTCCCCCACTGGAAGTATGGAGTAAAATTATTTTGGAGGGGTGGTTCTAGTTCTGTAATTGCTTCTCCACTGGACATGGACACTGGCAGGTTGCTCCAGACACCCAGAGTGTTTCTATCTTTCCCTAGTGGGGTAGGTAGCCCTCACCCTCTCCCATACCCAGCGCTCCTCTCTGAATTCCAGGCAGTGATTCAGCAGCTAGACCTTAAGCTGTGCACATACAAAGCCCTGGGCTCCAAGCCTAGTGCCACATGTGCCCAAGTGAGCGGTCCAGCCCTCTAACCTCAGTCTCACTCTCTGTCTTGCTCCTCAAAGTTAATCTTTAAGATAAGCCAAGAAAGAACCCTAGAGACACATAGCAGAACACAGTTGTGTGCATGTACCAGAGACATCCAAGATTCATCCCTGGGCCACCAACAGCCTGGGCTGAGTGGGGCTCTGGTAAAAAAAAAAAAAAAAGTAAATAAATAAATAAACATGATAAAATGATCAAAGACAATTTCTATCATCAGACTTGAAGTTTTCTCTGAGTCTTAGCACTCCCTGTTCCTGGGATAAGAAAGAGGAAGCCAATTCTCAGTCATCCCCTGTGCTCCTGAAAAGCCTTTGATTCAAGATGCGTCCTTACTTCAGGAACAGTTATGAGACACCCCCCACCTGAGGGTACAGGACAATGAAGATGAAAGCACTGCTGAGAGCCAGGTGTCCTGACTGGATAAGCTAGATTCAGGTGCCCGGACTCTGTGGACAAGCTAACTGGAAACCAGTCATGGTCTGGAGTTTTGGGGTTCCAATACCTTGGGGAGCCTTCAGTTCTCTTCTCCAGTCTGGAAGGAGAATCTTTAGGGGAGGTAGTGCTGGGTTTGGTGTGACTACCTACTTATCCCATGTCCCCGCAGCACAGCTTCTGCATGCTGATATCTTACATTTACATAGAGCTTAGAGGTCCTCTTAATTTCACAGCATATAAGTAGGACCCGTTTAGCCTAAACACCAGGTAGTAAATCTTTCAGGCATCTAGGAGAGATGGGAAAGAATCCCTCTCGCTATCAGCATTACGGAGAACCGGTTTATCTCCCCTTTGCATCAGTCCCCTGGATGAACTACAGCAGGAGGAGCTTTTCTTTATAATGAAGTGCCAGTAGGCACCAAGGAGTCGGAAAGTGTCTGACAGTGCAGCGTCTCTGCTCCAGTCCCAGGTACAGACCTCAGGCTGAGCTGCTGACAACACCTTAAGGAGGAGGGCTGTCCTCGGATGTGCAGCCCCCTCCAGCTCCTCACCTGCAGCTCTGCAGGGGCCTTACAGACGCCATCTTTTCCCACCCCGAGAGCTGTGGCTCTCCCACTTTTAAAATGGCCGTGCTGTTCTTATTTCTGAAAGTGTGAAGCTACGCAGCACACCTTAGACAGAAAGTACTTTAGTGAGAGAAAGCAAAAACCTGTCCTCCGAGGCCATCACACCTGACACAGGAGAGAAGCCGGTGCACAGGACGATGCAGAACTCTAAGACACCCATGTACCAGTCTGTCACATTTGGTGGAAGGAGAGAGAAGAAACAGCCCACTGGGCAAGACCTGTGTGTTGCTAGGCATGCCGCTCGGGGGGAAGGAAGCTCAGTTACTGTGGTTTCTTTTCTTTTCTCTCTGTTTTTCTATATGAAAGTAAAAAAAAAAATGGTGATGGAATAAGTGAGATCACAATAGCTAAGACTTTAGCCCTTGGTTCTTAAATAATACAACTTAAGGACAGCATCTATTGGGATTAAAACTATCTTTTAACAGGCAGCTCAGTACGTCACAAAGATAAACAATAGAGAATTTGGGGCAGGCTAGTGGTTCAAGACATCATTCACAACAGGAAGAGTTCTGCATTTAGCTAAAAAGAATGGACAGGTAGAGAGAAAGGGTTCAGGGTAAAGGGTGGGGGCACATCTAGGCTTGACTAGGATGTAAAGTTCCTAGAACGACAATTTCAGAGGATGAACTTGGGGAAGAAAAAATAAGAGAAAGCATTAGGAAGGAGTAACACCAAAGTTTCACTTGACTCCTGAGCCTGCAATAGTTCTTGTGGCTAGTGCATTCCCTTGCCAAATGCAAGACACAGGCCCAAACCTGGCTCCCACTCACTGAAGGAAATGTCAGAGTCGTGGTCTCTGTCTCCCTATCTCATCTGCCTCTATGCTTCTCTCTTTAAAAATCATCCCTATATAAGTAAAGCACTCCCCATCTGAACAAGATGTCTTGGAATTTGAGATTTACCAGACTTGCCCCCAGTCACCCGGCATGGCTGTACACCACTGGAATTACCACAAGGGAAAGAACCTTGACCTAGGCTACAGGGAGTAAGAAGAGCAGTCAGGGCGAGAGAATGAATGGCACAGAAAAGCTGCACACTAAAGAAGTAGGAAACTCCTTGTGTGGATGTGAATATGAGAAGAAAAAGGAGGAGGAGCAGGAGGAGGAGGAGGAGGAAGAAGAGTAGGAGAAGAGGAAGAGGAAGAGGGGGAGGGGAAGGGGAGGGGAAGGGAGAGGGGGAGGAGGAGGAGGAGAATAGGAAGAGGAAGAGGGAGAGGGAGGGGGAGGAGGAGGAGGAGGAGGAGGAGGAGGAGGAGGAGGAGGAGAAGGAGAAGGAGAAGGAGAAGGAGAAGGAGAAGGAGAAGAAGAAATAAGGTGTCTGGCAGCAGTGCACCTGGTTAAGCAAGCATGTTAGCACACTTGACCATGTTCAGGGACCGAGGTTGGAGGCCCCTTCCTGCCCCCCACTCCCCACCTGCGGGGAAGATGCTTTATGAGCAGTGAAGCAAGGCATCTGTCTCCTCTCTACCTCCTCAATTGCTCTCTGAACTGTCAACAGAAAAGAAAAAAAAAAAAAAAGGCTGGCAGAAGCAGTGGATTTGCAGTTCCGGCACCAAGCTAGCCCCAGTGATCACCGTGGTGGGTGGCAAAGCAAGCAAGCAAGCAAATAAGCAGTATTGGTGAGGCTATTAGTGTCTGGATCACTGATTCAGCTTGGCTGTTGTTAAGACTGCTATGATCTCTCTTTAATTTAACCTATTTATCTACTAATGAGCAGGGGTGGAGGGAGTGAGCACAGCAGCACCTTGCATATGGGACCCTAGGCAGCAAACCCAAGAGCACAAGCTTGCAAGTCCTGTGCTCCAGCCACTGCAAGACCTCCTGGGCTGCAACATTTCTAACAGGTAAACTGGTACAACTGCCCTCTAAGTAGAAAACTGCCAATGGCATCAGTTCCCCTAATGTGACATCTGTGATGCTTCACATATCCCAGGGCATAGATAGACTATGGCAACATACTACTGCTCAAACAATAAACAAATTTCTTTTTCAGAATACAGAAGGTGAAAAAGTTTTATTTATTTATTTTTCAAATTTTCTTTTTAAATTTTTAATTATATTCATTTTTTATTTACTGGATAGAAACAGCCAGAACTCAAGAGGGAAGAGGGTGATAGAGAAGGAGAGAGACACCTACAACACTGCTTCAACTCTTGCAAAGCATTCCCCCTGCAGGTGGGGACTGGGGGCTCGAACCTGGGTCCTTGTGCACTGTAATGTGTGCTCTCAACCAGGTGCACCACCACCCATCCCCAAAGGTGAAAAAGTGTTGCTACCTTCAATGCAACAAGGCGACGGAGCTATTTATATTGGGAACAGAATAACACTCTGTCACATGTTGATTCTATTTACTAACCATGTTCTGTAGTATTTTCACGACACACACAAGGTCTGTATTTAACAGGAGTAGTAACATGTCAAAACAGCAGTGTAGGAAGTGAGGGCACCAGGGAGAACCCCCAAACAAACCCTCCTCACCCAGAGGGCGCTGGTGTCATATGATAGAGGACATTCACTCTCAGTGCCTACATAAGTGCAGCAGAACAAGCCCACTTTGAAGGTGGCATCAACCCCAATCGCTGTTTACTTGTGGGTGTTTAGACAGATTATATGCGGGGTATTTTCCATTACTGTTGTTTTGAGTGAAACACACAGCATTCCACTGTGAGGAAAGCAGGGAAATAATTTTCTCAGTTGCAAAAACTCTAGTAACAAAGAAGAAGAAGAAAAAAAAAAAAACCTCAGTAAACTTGATAGCAGGCAGGCTTAGTATTTTCTCTCAAGAGAGTGGAGGAGGGAATTTATGAAAAAAAATCTCTCTAAAGTTATTAGTATATAATTTTTAACCGCATTAAACACTTTATTTTCAAAATTATGTGTGGATCATTTACAATGATTAAGATAACTCTGAAAATAATTTCAGCAAAAATTGTAGTTAATATTCACCTTAACCTTTCAAAACAAAATTGAATTCTATTTTATTTTTAAACTTTCCAATAATGCAATATTATGCTTCCTTACATGTACAGCCTGCAACTTATCTAGGGCACTATTTATTATGTATACAACTTAAGTAAAACTCTCTCTCTCTCTCTCTCTCTCACACACACACACACACACACAATCACTTTGAGACAAATGAAAAACTGTAATCCTGTTAATATTATCAGTAGCAGCCTTTCACTCTTCATTAACTTTGGCATGTAAGTACAATGCAAGTGCGCGTGCGCACACACACACACACACACACACATACACACACACACACTCACACACACACACCACACACACAAGCTCACACACACTCACACACATACACACTCACACACACACACCACACACACATGCTCACACACACACACTCTCACAGACACACACACACTCACACACACACTCACACACACATACACACACTCACACATACACACACACTCACAGACACACTCACATACACACACTCACACACACATACACACACACTCACACACATACACACTCACACACACTCACACACACACACTCACTCACACACACATACACATACACTCACACACATACACACACTCACACACATACACACACACACATACACACACTCACACACACACACACACACTTGAGGTACCCATCTGCATTTGGTCATCATGATCACCCTTGCTTCTTCCTCCATTTCACAAGACTTGTTCATTTTCTCAAAGATATTATAAGCTGTGATGGAAAAACCAGTACCCAGAGGACCCTTCCAATTATCCACAACAGTAGCTAGTTCATCAGGGAGCTTCAGCAGGTAGGGTCAGGACTGAAAGACTCAACACGGTGATTGGAAATGAAGCATTCAAATGAGCAATTTCACTTTGGTACCTCTCTACCTACTGAAGTTGAGCAAGCAAAAAAGGGATAGACATTTGGGCATAAAGAAGGGAGCCAGAACAGGGGAGGTGAGGAGATTCGGTATGTCCATGGTTTGCTGTCAGTGGGAAACAGGTGAGAAAAGTGTCATTTAAGAAGTAAATTCTAGCAACCACAGCACAAAGTCAAAGCTGTTCTGTGCCACCTGCTAGGATCTGTTCCTCAGATCCTAGGCTATCCCCTCACATAAACCAGTAAACCAGGAAGACATTTGTCTTGGATTACACACACGCACACACACACACGCACACGCACACGCACACACACACACATTTGTACATAGAGACTGGGGCAAGAGATGCTGTTAGGAGTAGAAACACACTCCAGATTTTAGCCAAATGTAGCTATGCATCCAAATTAATCATCACCCCTCTCCCCCACCTTGGCCCTAAAACCTAACCCAAATCCCATTCCTAAACACTAACTTTAAATTTCTTTGGGGAGAAATTTTCACAGAAAATAGACATTTTTTGCATATGAGATATATTAAAACTACATTCCCCCCTGTTGTATCCCATCTGGAAGGCAGCTGCTAACCCCAGGGACAGCTGACATCTCAGCTTTGGGGTGTGGAGACAGCACCAGAGTGGAGCAAAGGACCCACCCAGGGTCCCTCCTCAGCGCCACCAAGGGCAGAGCCAAGCATGCTCAGATCAGAGCAGGCCCAGTGCTAATCGTGCGGACCTGAAGTCCCCTGATCCCCGGCATCCCATGTGTCAGAGTGGTGCCGTGCTTATCTCTCATGAATAAATGGATGTTTTCAACAGGTCAGAAATCCAGCCCCTTCCATGGAAGTAACAAGCAGCCCTCTTCTGGGGTAGCTGAGGAAGATTTCAAAGAACTACTCCCTCCACTGAGCCTTGGAAAGCGGTGTCTCCGCTAATTTAACGCTCCCCAAATATTATCTGGGCAGCCCTCCCTTTAAGGGTTTGCATTGCAGTGGCTTTTACAGGTGCCTACTGTTGGCAGGGACATGCCCTGTTTTCCTGTTAGGCTGCTGTGCTCCTCTGTGGGCTCTGCCCATCAACTGTGATGCTGGAGGGGGCGTGTTTCACACCCTTAGGTATTCTGAGCATTAGCCCTCCTGTTCTTTGTTGTGTTACCTGTCCCCTGTTGTGACTTGAGTCTGCTCTACTTTGAACCTAGTTTAACCTAACCCAAAGGAGGACCTGTTTGGGACTGATCTTATAATATTTTTTAATATTTATTTCCTTTTGTTGCCCTTATTTTATTGTTGTAGTTATTATTGTTGTTGTTGTTGTTGTTATTATTGTTGTTATTGATGTTGCCATTGTTGGATAGGACAGAGAGAAATGGAGAGAGGAGGGGAAGACAGAGAGGGGGAGAGAAAAACAGACACCTGCAGACCTGCTTCACCGCCTGTGAAGCAACTCCCCTGCAGGTGGGGAGCTGGGGCTCAAACCGGGATCCTTACTCCAGTCCTTGTGCTTTAGGCCGAGTGCGCTTAACCCGCTGCACTACAGCCCGACTCCCGGGACTGATTTTTTAAAATGGCCCCTTGGTAGTTATGGCGCTACCACTCCACAAGCCAAGTGAAAGGTCATCTTTGTCAAGAGTCCCCCAAATTTGTCTTTGTTTGGTCTTCTAGATGCATTCTCCTCCTTTCTTTTATTACCTTGATAAAGAAGAAGAAGGAGGAGGAGGAGGAGGAGGAGGAGGAAGAGGAGAAGGAGGAGGAGGAGGAGGAGGAGGAGGAGGAAGAGGAGGAGGAGGAGGAGGAGGAGGAGGAGGAGGAGGAGGAGGAGGAGGAGAAGAAGAAGAAGAAGAAGAAGAAGAAGAAGAAGAAGAAGAAGAAGAAGAAGAAGAAGAAGAAGAAGAAGAAGAAGAAGAAGAAGAAGAAGAAGAAGTCGTGGATTTACTTTCATGAGAGAAAGAGTGAATAGGGCAGGTATACAGCAGTGCCTGGGGCTCCACCGGAGCCCTGCTGGGCCTCAGAGATGCTCCAGGTGGAGCCTGACCTCTGTGCTCTCCCCCAGCCTCTCACTCTCCCCGCCCACATCAAATGCTCCAAAACCTGAGCTGTGGACTGCACTGTCCCTCGCCAAGGTAAGATACAGCCTGTGAAGAACACCAAGGAGAGTCCAGGAAACAGGAGCCCAGCGTCCGGGGCACCTCTTGCTGTCCTGTTCCCCTCCTCTCTCCAGCCTGTGTGCTCCTGTCCCGGGAGTGGCTGTGCTTTTGTCCAGCCCCGCTTCCCTTGCCTGCAGCCTCCTTCCTCGGTCTCTCTGGCTCACAGGGGGCAGCAAGTGTCACAGCACCGTCCTCTGTCCAGTAGAACCTGGGCTTGTGTTGAAATGCCTGCCCCTGCCCTGCTGCTCCAACGGATGGGGTGTCCTCGCCACCTTGCTGACCCCACCCTGTGAGTCCTGCCCCACCTGCAGGCCTGCCTCTGAAGGAGCTCTCTGCCATGACCATGGATCCCCTCACAATGTGCCTTGCTCCCATAGGGGCTGCCTGCACAGGGCAGGGGTGCTAGTGGTTCTGCCATGGCAGACACACCTGTGGCAGGTCTGGAAGGGAGGGCCACATGATCAAAGGATGCTTGGCCCACAGCAGTGGTAGGCAGCCACACACTGCCAGGGAGAGTGAGTGCATTCACAGATCAGGGTAGACCACAGCAGCAAAAGGCCACTATCTGGAGTTTTCAAAAGGGGGAGCCTGCAGAAAAAAGGGGCAGTGTTGACCGGCACTCAGATGACGCAGGACGTGGGCAGGATGGAGGCAACCAGATGGCGGGTGCACTTGGCAGGGAGGAGAGACAAGAGGGCTGATGCAGGCAGGACACAGAAGGCATCTGAGAGGAGAAGCCAGAATGAGAAGGGAACAGGAAAGAATGGGGATTCGAAAGAAAAGAGGTGTTGTCAAAGCCTATGGTTGATCAGGAGAGTGAGAACAGACCTCTGGACACAGTCACCTGGCTCACTGTGGACCTTGGAAAAGGTCACTGTGAAAGAGCTGGAAGCTAAAGTTGAACCAGAGTGAGTTGTACAGAAACGAGGAAATGGTAAATCAACTCTTTGGAGAATAGAGGAAACAAAAATAAAAACAGACCCAAAGTTATGCCAGTGGATTTTTCTGTGTCTTGGCATGGAAATCCCTGTGAGAGCATCATATAGAGGCTTACATACCCCGTGTTTCAAATAACTGAATTGGCAAGTGATGTGCAATGCAAAACTGTTAGATAAATAAGAAAGTGATTTGAGTCAATACAGTAAATAGTCTATGAGGCACATCTTCAACCCGGAAGCTTATGCCTCTCCAGTTGGTCTGAACACTTGATTGCTTATAAGGGACTTGGCAGGCACAGGTCACAGGCACTCAAGGGCACACACACACACACACACACACACACACACACACACACACACACACACACACACACACTCAAGGGCACACACACACTCAAGGGCACACACACACACACACACACACACTCAAGGGCACACAGGCAGGTACACCTGGCAGGCCTTTCACGCTGCAGCTCAGATTCCACCCAGATCCTCTTTGGACACTGAACTGCAAGCCAGGGAGGCTTTAGGAGGCTGGGATAGAAGAAAGAAAGAAAGAAAGAAAGAAAGAAAGAAAGAAAGAAAGAAAGAAAGAAAGAAAGAAAGAAAGAAAGAAAGAAAGAAAGAAAGAGAGAGAGAGAGAGAGGGGAGAGGGAGAGGGAGAGGGAGAGGGAGGGAGGAAGGAAGAAAGAAAGAGAGAGAGAGGGGAAGAAAGAAAGGAAGGAAGAAAGGAAGGAAGGAAGGAAGGAAGGAAGGAAGGAAGGGAAGAAAAGTTGCACCTGTGAGGATCTCCACAGGCTCTTCTCAGGAAGAGAAAGCCAGGACCCAGACCCACCACCTTCTGGTGTAGGCCTGCCTTCTGGAAGGCAGGTGGCCTACTGGGAGGGTTCAGGATGGATGTCATCAGAGGTGTCAGCAGATCAGGCTGTGTGTCTACACCCTTTCCCATCCCCCTCCCCTACCCCTTCCCCTTCCCCTTCCCCAGGTGGCCTGTCCACCCCACCGAGAGCCTGGATGCATCACTCCCTGCACACCTTTATGGCCCTTCCTGGGCCTCCTTCCAGAGACCCGCAGTGCACACAGCACACCAGCCCAATGCCTTTTGCTCCAGGGCACCAGAGGCCTGTGCCAGAGATAGATGTGAGCCATAATGGGATTTCCTTTCTGGAAAAACGTGTTTTATTGTGCTAATGAGTAGCATTTCCTCCTCCCTGAAAATGTCAGCATGGACAAACCAGCCTTTCAATGAGCATCAGGGCTTCTGCAAACTATAGCAGCTGCTGTTTAGAGAGTTCAGAGAGACCTCTGTGTGCTCACAGGCAGGGTTCCTTTATTCCTCAAAACGGGACTGTGGGGTGAGGCTGGCCCTCCAGTTACATGATGGGGGACAAACAGGTTGGGGAAGGAGCCCGGTCCCTGAGAAGAGAACCCTGTGAGTGGTGGGGTTGAGGTGTGGGCAGGGACAACCCCACCCTGGGCCAATGCCACACTCCCCCTTCACAGCTGCTGTCCTCCCCACTCTCCACACACACAGGGCAGCAAGCAGAGTCCCAGGGAGCTGAACTAGCTACTCTTCTAGACCACGAAATACAGCATAATCCAGTTCTTGTGGCTCCGAGAAAGGCTGCAGGCCCACTAGAGGGAGGCTTCCAGCCACAATGGAGAGGGGGTTCCGCACTAAGCACTGGCCTCATTCTCAGGGATCAGGCCAGGCTGGGGTAACACCCGCCCCAGAGGAGGCTGCCTGCCCATCATGGCTCAGAGCAGAGGACCTCCTACTTGGAGGCTTTTTTCTTTTTTAATTGCCACCAGAGAGAGTAATCAATGGGGTTGGTGCCAGCACTAGGAATCTACCTCTCCTAGAGGCCATTTTATCTTTTCTTCTTCTTCTTCTTCTTCTTCTTCTTCTTCTTCTTCTTCTTCTTCTTCTTCTTCTTCTTCTTCTTCTTCTTCTTCTTCTTCTTCTTCTTCTCCTCCTCCTCCTCCTCCTCCTCCTCCTCCTCCTCCTCCTCCTCCTCCTCCTCCTCCTCCTCCTCCTCCTCCTCCTTCTTCTTTTCTATTTTATTTGACAGGACAGAGAGAAATTGAGAGGGGAAGGGGAGATAGAGAGGAAAGAGAAAGAGAGACACTTGCAGACTTGCTTCACCGCTCATGAAACATCCCCCCTGCAGTTGGAACCCTGGGCTCAAACCCTGGTCCTTGCGCATAGCAATGCATGCACTCAACCAGGTGTACCACTGCCTGCCCCCATGATCTCTCTCTTTCTCTTCCCCCTCTCTCTTCCTCTCTCGCTCGCTCGCTCGCTCACACGCACGCACACACACACACACTTACAAGTTTGTAATCTTAGAGGAAGGATGGAGGCATGTAGCTCATGAAAAATTCAAAGTCGATTCTGAATTTTTTAGAAACTATTCAGGGCATGTCAGAAGCAAGTATGGGGTCATTGGAATGGAGGAGAAAACTCACAGGGAAAGGCAGCGCAGGGGAATTGCCATGCTGTAGATGTTGTTGCAGGAGTCAAACTGTCAGGGGTGTCAGGGAAGAGGTAGAGGCTTCCCCAAACCCAGGAGCAATCTGCAGGGATGCAGGGAAAGCCCGATAGGCAAACCTGGGGCTGCCAGTCCAGAGAGAGAGAGAGAGAGAGAGAGCAGCTGGTGCAGACTGGAGGGGCCTCACATACTGGGCGGTCTGCACTGCTCCTTCACGGGGAGATGTCTGACCTCAGGCAGGACATGATGGAAAACAGACACCCCTCCCGGCCTGGCTGAGCGTAAACGGCCGGCTCACACCTATACACAGAAATCATGCAGAGCCATAGTGCCCGGAGGCTGGCTCAGTTCTCACCACAGCCTGGGGACGGACACTGCTGTCCCTCCCTGTGTTTCTGCTGCCGACGCAGAAACAGCAGAGGCCTTTGTTCAGCTGAGGCCTGTCAAGTTTGGCATGATGAGGAAACACCCCAAACTGTCACAGGCTTAGCTGTCAGTACTGTCTATTTTTCCTTTGAAAGTGTGGGTCTAAAGGGGCTACTCTTAGATGAACTCAACATCGTGTCCTGGAACTCCATCTCTCCAGTGCCCTGCCCTACTAGGGAAAGGTGAGAACAGGCTGGGAGTATGGATCAATCTGCCAACTATCATGTCCAGCAGAGAAGCAATTACAGAAGCCAGACCTTCCTCCCCATAATGATCCTGGATCGATGCTCCCAGAGGGATAAAGAATAGGGAAGCTTCCAATAGAGGGGATGGGATATGGAACTCTGGTGGTGAGAATTGTGTGGAATTGTACTCCTCTTATCCTAAGGTCTTATCTATCATTATTAAATCAATTAAAAAAAAATGATGCGCAGCAAAAGAAACCACTACCCAAACAAAGAGACCCTCACAGAATGGGAGATCTTTACATGCCACATATCAGACAAGAGGCTCATAACCAAACTCAACAACAAGAAAACAAATGAACCCATTCAAAATGGGGAGAGGACGTGAACAGAATATTCACCACAAGAGATCCAAAAGGCTGAGACACATATGAAAAAATGTTCTAAATCATTTATTGACAGAGAAAGGCAAATAAAGACAAAACAATGAAATACCACTTCACCCCAATGAGAATGCCAGATATCAGAAAAGACAGCAGCAACAAATGCTAGAGAAGTTGTGGGGTCAAAGGAACCCTCCTGCACTGCTGGTGGAAATGTAAATTAGCTCAACCTCTGTGGAGAGCAGTCTGGAGAACTCTCAGAAGGCTAGAAATGGACCTACCCTATGATTCTGCAATTCCTCTCCTGGGGATATATCCTAAGGAAACCAACACACGCATCCAAAACTATCTATGTACACATAAGTTCTTATCAGCACAATTTGTAATAGCCAAAACCTGGAAGCAACCAGAAATCCAGGTGTTTGATAACAGATGAGTGGCTGAGCAAGCTGTGGGCTATATACACAGTAGAATACTACTCAGCTATTAAAAATGGCGATTTCACCATTTTCAGCCCATCTTGGATGTAGCTTTAAAAAATCATGTTATGTAAAATAAGTCAGAAACAGAAGGATGAATATGGGATGATCTCACTCACAGGTAGAAGCTGAAAAAACAAGATCAGAAGAGAAAACACTCAGCAGAGCTTGGACTGGAGCTGGTGTATTGCACCAAAGTAAAAAAAAAACTCTGAGGCAGGTGGGGGTAAGTACAGGTCCTGGAACATGATGGCAGAGGACCTAGTGTATTGTTAAGTGGAAAACTGGGAAATGTTACGCATGTATAAACTATTATAGTTTATACATGCGTAACATTTCCAGAGATTGGCTACTCATGTTCAGGTTCTGGGAGAAGCAATGTAGCAGGGGTCTGGAGAGGAAAGAGGACACCAAGAGTGCTCAGGAAAAAATCCCCCAATAAAGAAATTAAAAATAGGTGATTGTAGCCAATCTCTGGAGAACTAGCTTAAAAGACTCAGGGCTTTTCAGCCATAATGACTAGCTGAATCTCTGACCCATTGCCTATTCTGCTGTACCTAAATAACTGTGATGTAATAAACTCCCTACTTGTTTACATCTCGGGGAAAAAAAAAGATGAAGTAAAAAATTAAAAGAAAGAAAAGCACCACTGTTGGGCTAGAGAGAGAGAAAGAGAGAGAGCTTATTAAGTAGGATGCTCTCAATCTGGTTTGAAGCCCCACTGGGAAGGACTCAGGGCCTTGGGAGAGACCTTGGTGCAGTGTGTCTACCCCATTTTGTCTCTGTCTGGATGGAAATGTGGCTCAGTATCACTGAAGCCATGTGTGCCCTCAGATCCAGCTTCCAAAGGAGAAACTGTCAGTGTTACTTTGCAGAGCAGGGACTCTTATCCGTCACTTGGCCATGTCGTTTTCTGCTCCGTCTCAGAGAGATGCTTGTTCCCTCTTTCACTCAATGTACCCTGCTACCTACAAAGTGCCAGGCAAGATGGGGCTGGGTGGTGGCGCACTTGGTTGAGCACACATGTTAGAATGCACAAGGACCTGGGTTCGAGCCCCTCTGGCCTCACCTGCAGGGGAATGCTTTGCTAGTGGTGAAGCAAGGCTGCAGGTGTCTTTCTGTCTCTCTTCCCCTGTATCACCCCCTTCTCTCTCAATTTCTGTCTCTATCCAATAAATAAATAAAGATAATAAGTAAAGAATGAAAGAAAAAGAACTATCTTTTAAAAAGGTGTCAGGTAGGGGGTGAGCTTTGAAGATACAAAACCAGACCATTATCTCAACCTCTCAGCCCACAGCCATTCCAGCAGAGGCTTAGGGAGAGTGAGCAGTTATGATTATCTTGATTGGGATTCCCAGCTCAATACCACAATAAAAGGGTATCCGAATTTCCAAATTATTCAAAATTTCTCCTTTTCCATAAAGAAAAGGCAAAGAGGAAGAAAGGGAGGGAGATGATAGGTAGATAGATAGATAGACAGATAGATAGACAGACAGATATGAAAAAGGGAGATGGATAGGAAAGATAAAAAGAGACACCTGCAGACCTGCTTCACCACTCACAAAGCATCCCCACAGGTCCATTTCTAGCCTTCTGAGAGTTCTCCAGGGTGCTGTCCACAGGAGCTAAACTAATTGACATTCCCACCAGCAGTACAGGAGTGTTCTTTTGTCCCAACAACCTCTCCAGCATTTGTTGTTGCTACCCTTTCTAATGTATGACATGACATTCTCACAGGAGTGAAGTGGGATCTCATTGTGTTAAATTGCATTTGTCTGACAATCATTGACTTGGAATGCCGGGATTGCCTGAGGGTGCTTCTTCCCGAGCTAGTGCTCTCTGGGTTGGAGAGAACTCAACTGGAGCCGATCTAGGCTGCTGTGTGGGAGAGGGATCAGGAGCTCGTGCCGCACTAACTTCTCAGGAGATACACTCTGGAACTCTCGGAGCCGGAAAGCAATTTCCAAGTGTGTTTAATCAGAAGAGCAGCTGTTTCTATACTCTCCAAGTAGGGTGGAAACAGGATGTGACATAGAGAGGGTGGAGCAAAAAGGGACTGGTGGAAGATCAGGGTGTGACAAGGAGAGGGGGCGGAGCAGGTGAGAATTTTACCACTAAACCACCAATGCCCTGGAGGGAGTGTGGTGCTTTATGTAAATGTAAAAGTGATTTATGTAAACAGACTGCAGCTTTGAATGGGATCAAATTAATTTCATACAGACATACTGGTGTTTAAGCCGGGGGAAGCTGGCATACTATCCAACATTGGAACATTTCTTTCATTTGTTCTTTGACCTTCTGGATCTCTTATTTAGCAAATATTCTGGTGGTTTCTTATGCTGTGCAGAAGTTTTTATATTTGGTGATGAACTTGTACATCTACATCTTTGTTGTCTAACCATATTCCCCTTTAATACGAGTATAGCTATTTTCAAACTGTTTTATTCTCCTAATGCCTCATAAAAGGCCATCTTGCCCACCTCAGTACATATATTCCATGCATTCTATTCATCACACTTGTTTTCCATGGACCCCCACTTGCTGTATGGGTCTGTGGATGGGATAGTCCAAGCCTATTTGCACCCATTTCTTCTCCCTCACCACTAAGTCAGATCAAGGGGCTATGCTTTCTTTAAAATTTATGTTAGAGCTCTAGCCACTAGAACCTGGGTAACACCACGCCCAACAGATAAAAGAAACTCCTCCCAGCAAGTTTTGCTTCCTTTTCCCAGCCACCTAAAGAACAGAGAAAGCTCAAGTCAATGGCACTGACCAGAGCCACAGTGTAGAATGAACCTGTTTCTTCACCTCACTGTGATGGGCAGAATCTGTTCTTCTCCATTGCTCTTCACTTCCTGCTCAGCAGCCCTCTGGGGCTTTAACATGTAGTCAAGATGGTAAGATCAGAAAAAATTGGGATCCTATAGCACAACTGTAAACCTCTCCAGACAAGCATAGCTCTTCATTCTAAGAAGCTAGCTAGCATCTTTAAAAATAATTCTATTCAGTTAGCTCCAAAATGGTACATACATTGTAGAGGTGCTAATAAACCTTTACATACGACTGATTCTGAGAACCACAATGCTATCCATGCAAACAAAAACATAACCATGGTGTCTGTGATCAACTGGAGGTTATTCTCATAGAACTGTGCAGGTCATTATAGTCTCTGTGAAGCTCACACTGTAGTGTTAGATCAGTATCAAGATGTTCAGGACATACTAATATGCAGAGCATGGATGGACAAATCTAATTAAAGTTGGTCCTGCTGAGTCATCCGAGATATATATCTACCCAAAATGAGCATAATCTATTATCATCAAAATAATAGTGCTCCCCAATGCAGAGGGTTCTAGTTTGGTTCATGACTTTTATCAGCATGATGTGAGACTAATATGAATTTATCAAACAGTCAGGCCATTGTTTTGCACTCAAATAATTACCAGCTAATGAAGCTTCAAAAAAGACTTTCTTACATCTAGATTGGATTATGCTTTCTGTGGTGCTTACTATCATATTACTAAATACTTAAAATGTCCCCAAAGCAAATGAGGTCAGCTTATATAAGCGCAAAAGCAACAGGATATTTTAACCTCAGAACATTATAACAAGAATAAGAGAGCACATTCATTCAATTCAGAAACAAAGTCTAATATTCTTTACTTGGATAAATGCCTTCTACAATTACACCTACAGTGCAGGTGTAGCATAGAAATTTGACAGATAAAGACAGATGAGCTAGTATAATGGTTATAGTAAAGACTTTCATGTCTAAGGCTCCACAGTCACATGTTCAGCCCCTGCACTGCTATAGGCTGGAGATGGGTGGTGTTCTGGTTAAAAAATATATATAGACATATAACTTTAGCATCTCTTCACAGTAAAATGCCTGAAATACCAACAACACCATTTAAAAAAGTAAATTTCTGAGAATTGAATTAGCTCTTTTAACCACTTCAGTAATCTATTTCCAGACCGAGGAAGACTTTGGGATATGCCTGACCTTAAGGGTTGTGTCCACTGAAACTCTCATAAGAATTATCTTTCTTTCTCTCCTTATTTCTTTTTGTCCATAATTTCTTTATGGGGGATTAATGGTTTATAGTCAACAGTAAAATACAATAGTTTGTACATGCTAACATTTCCACAAAACAATACAACCTCCACTAGGTCCTCCTCTGCCATCATGTTTCAGGATCTGAACCTCTTCCCCACCCCTGGTGTTTTTTACATTGGTGCAATACACCAACTCCAGTCCAGGTTCTGCTTAGAGCTTTCCCTTCTGATCTTGTTTTTCAACTTCTGTTTGAGTGAGATCATCCCATATTCACCCTTTTGTTTCTAACTTATCTCACTTAACATGACATCTTCGAGCTTCATCCAAGATGAGGCAAAGAAGGTGAATTCACCATGAACCTGAGACTTTGGAGACTCAGGAATGAATCTTTTTGCATAAGCATTATGCCATCTAGGTCTGCTCACATTTCTTAGTTTTCCACATAACAATTCAACTCCTCTCTATGTCCTCCTCTGCCATCATGTTCCAGGACCTGACCCCACCCCCCAACACTCCAGAGTCCTTTACTTTGGTGCAATACACTAGACCCAGTCCAAGTTCTACTTTGTGTTTATTGTTCAACTTTTTAAAACTGGATTCATTTTATTGAGGGTTCTTTTAAAATTTAGATGAAAAAGAGATTTGCCAATATGTTTCTCTATGTATTTGAACATTTCTGGTCTAACATTCAAGTGGTGTCAAAATCCCCTACTATTACTGTGTTGCTGTTAATTTATTGCTATAGCCCTTTCATTAGATGTTTAATGTATTTAGATGGCCTCTCACTGGGTGCATAGATGTTAATAATAATACCTCTTGACTGATTGATCCTCTAAGCCTTAAGTAATGTCCATCCTTATCTTTAAAAAATTTATTTATTTTAGGTCTCTCATGTCAGACTGAGAATAGCTGCTTCTGCCCATTTTTGTGGACCATTGGCTTGTTTTGATAGTTTTCCATCCTTTCACTTTGAGCCTGTGTTTGTCTTGTTGAGTTAGGTGGGATTCCTGCGGACAAAATATGGTTGGGTTGTGTTTTCTAATTCATATTCCTGCTCTATGCCTTTTAATATGGGAATTCAGGCCATAGAAATTTATTGATATTATATAATGGAGATATTTTAATGCCATCATTGTACATTTTTAGAGTGTTTGGATATATGACATATTTATGGTGATCTGATTGTTTATAGGAGACCCTACAGAACTTCTTTCAGGGAAGGATTGGTGATAGTTGACACTTTCAACTGTTGCTTGCCTGAGAAGGTTTTTGAGCCTCTATCTAGTCTGAATGATAGGCTAACAGGATATAGTAGTCTTGGTTGAAAGCCTTTCTCATTGATCACTTGATAGATATCTTGTCATTCTCGTCTAGCCTGCAGTGTTTGTGTGGAGAAATCTGTGGCTAATCTTATGGGTTTTCCTCTGTAGGTGACTCTATTTTTTCTCTTACAGCTTTCAAGGTCCTTTATTTATCCTTATTCCTCTTCATTCTAAATATAATGTGTCTTGGTGTCTAAGTATCAGTTAATTCTGTTTGGGACTCTCTGAGCTTCTAGAACCTTTATGTCTTTTTTGTTGTTTAGAGTAGGGAAGTTCTCAGCTATTATGTCCTGTTTAATGCTTTCTTCCCCTCCCTCTGTTTCTTCCTGTGGTAAGCCAATAATGCATATATTACTTCTTTTGAAGTCGTCTCATATGCCTTTGTTATTGTTTTCCGTATATCTTATTCTCTTGTTTGAGATCTCTTAATTTTTTCTTAGTTTTCACTAATTCATCTTCGATCTTGCTAATTCTGTTTTCTGCTCATTTATTCTATTCTCTCTCCTCTCATTTGTTTTCTGTAGCTCAGCTATTTTGCTACCCAGTTCTGATACTGTATTAGCTTGTTCAGCTATCTTTGTTCTTAACTCAGCTAATTCAGCTTTCAGCTCTCCAATTATATCCAGAGAGTTAGTGTTTTCTTTTGCAGTCTCATTTGTTATTTCCCCATTTCTGATGATATTATTCTCAACTTCTTTGCTCACTCCTGTGACTAATAGCTCAATTAGTGTTTGAATCTTATCCTCAAAAGCCACTGGGGGCAGTGGGTTAATCTAGAATTCTATCCTGATTTATTTCTCCAATGTTTCTTCTTGGTTTAACCACTGTATATGGTGTGTTATGAGGTCCCTCTCTCAGTACCATTCGATCCACTAGTCACACTTGCCTGGATTGACTTGTGTCTGACTGGGGAGAGTAGAGATGCAGCTGCTGCCACTCTGTGCTGCTTATTGATGGCCTGCAGTTGGTGCTATTGTGATATCTAGGTTGGTGCTATTGTGATATCTAGGTTTCTCTTGTGCGTATGATGGTGTGGGATGGTGTGGGAGTGGTTGCTTTGGGATGTCTTGTGGTCACAAATGCCCTGTTATGTGCGGTGTCCTTGCATTAAAATCTGAAGGCTAAATACCCCTACTCAAAGACTGAGAAGTTCTCAGCTCCTTTCTCTTTTCTTCTGACACTTGGATCAACTGTCATCGTTGGCTGCACATAAAGGTGAAATCACCACAACAGCGCAGCTCAGCACTGTGCTACCCAGAGCTCTGATTTGACTTTGTACTTCCTCAACCACACTCGAGCACCCACTTGAGGCTGCAGGCTGTGGAACCCTCAGCTGTAGATTATGACTTCAGTTGGGTCTCTTGTCATATTTATTTTATGTTTTGGGAGGAGAGACAATTCCATCCAATATTCCATGGCCATGCCTCCCAGAAGCTCCTCATAAGAGCTTTCTTTTTTATTTCTTTTTACTGAGACAGAAAGACACTCTAAATATAGGATGTAATGTCCTGGAAAGAAAAACAGCTGGAATAAATGAAAGAGCCTACTCTTACCTGGAATGGGGCAATGTGGGACAAGGGTAAATATCTGGGTTCCCATAATCAGAAAGCCTCATGGAAGTGATGACTGAAAGAAAAGTCCATGCTGGAAGTGTCCAAAGACAGTACAAAGCAAATGGCATAGAGAAGGACAGAGATAAGGTCACAGGAATGCAGATTATCTCATCCTTCCATGAGAATGAGTGTCATGTTCACTCTATCTGGAAGGATGTTGAAGCCAGGCACATTTCCAGTATGACTTCTATGCAGTCACTTGTAGAAGGGTCATATAATGCCACCATCCTCAACTGGGTGGTACCCCAAGTCAAAGGACTGTCATTCTGGAAGTCCAGTGAGGGCTTCCGAAAACACCATGCCCACCAAGTGACAGACACACTCAGCCTTAAACAAATATGTCCCACTGTTTCTATTATTTCAAAACCTCTTATTGGTTGGTGGCCATGCAGTAATGCACTGGGTTAAGCACATATAGTAGGTAGCACAAGATCCTGGTTTGAGCCTTTGGTTCCTGACCTGCAGGGGGAAAGCTTCACAGGAGGTGAAGCAGGTCTTGAGATGTGTATCTTTTTCTCCCCCTCTCTATCTTCCCCTCTCCTCTCAATTTCTTTCTGTCCTAGTCAGCAACAGCAGAGCAGCAACAATAACAATGGAAAAAAAAAGAGATGGCTCCCTGGAGCAGTAGACTCATAGTGCAGCCACCAAACCCCAGCGATAACCCTAGAGGCAAAAAAAAAAAAAAAAAAAATATATATATATATATATATATATATATATATATATATATATGTATTATTTGTCAACTGATTGTAATACCACCTAATCAGGAGTGACATGCTTTTGGAATTGCTATTTTCAATTACAAAATAAACACACTAGATTTGTGATTTTGACTTAGGTAAAACCCCCTCTCTCCACTACCCCACCCCCAGACACACACACACACACACACACACACACACACACACACACATTCGGTTTCAGGGGACTTTTCCACACAAAGAATTAAACGGTTTGGAGAAGCATGCATAGCTCTCTGCTTAAAATTCCAAATAGTGCCTTGGCTCATCTACCCAGCTCTTGCAAGGTTGACCATATGTGAGATTTTAATGTAGATTACCGTACTTCAATTTAATAAGATTAAGGTGTGATTACATTAGTTATTTCATACTTTATCCATTAAGGGACTCAGCATTTAAGATTGTTCTCAGTTATCTTCACTAGCATATTAAGGTGGAGAAAATGCTTCCATTTTTCTAAGTCATCAGCCACTTAGTTTTCTTTAGATTTTATACTAGTACAATCATTTATTTTATTTTTTCTTTTTGCCTCCAGGGTTATTCCTGGGGCTCAGTGCCTGCACTATGAATCCATTGCTCCTGGAGGCAATCTTTCACATTTTGTTGCCCTAGTTGTTGTGCTTGTTGTAGTTGTTATTGTTGTCATAGCTGTTGTTGTTGGATAGGACAGAGAGAAGTGGAGAGAGGAGGGGAAGACAGAGAGGGGGAGAGAAAGACACCTACAGACCTGATTCACCACTTGTGAAGAGACTCCCCCACAGGTGAGGAGCCGGGGGCTCGAACCGGGACCCTTAAGCAGGCCCTTGCACTTTGAGCCACATGTGCGCTTAACCCGCTGCTCTACTGTCCGTCTCCCCAATGATTTCTTAAAATATAGCTCTTCCATATAATCTCTCAGAATTTAATGAAGATTCTAAGTCATGAAACATTCTTTAATTTTTAGTTTGTGATGCTGCTGCCTGAAAACAGATCTGCCCTCTGATATTCCTGCTGGAGGAAGAGGCAGAAAGTATCCAACTACCTCACAGCAGCAACTAGGCGACAGGACACAGCTCATGCAGTGTGTCACTCCAGCTGCTGTCCAAGAGTCCTGATGCCACCAGCCCTGAAGCCACCAGGGCGCACCAGGACGGCACAGGGAATGGTGGACCAGTGTTGTAGTGGGCCTTGTCTCGGACTTTCTTTTTCTGCCGTCCCCCCTTTTTGTTTTGTTTTGTTTGATGGGAGAGAAAGAAGTTGAGGGTGGCACCAGACAGGAAGAGAGATGGAGAGGCCTGAGTGAGACTTGCTTCACCACTTGTGAAGTCCACACCCCCCACCCCTGCAGGTGGAAACAGGGGTGCTTAAATTCAAGTCCTTGTACATGATAATGACTTTCTCTCTCTTTGTTTAATTTTTAAAAATATTTATTTCCTTTTGTTGCCCTTGTTGTTTTATCGTTGTAGTTATTATTGTTGTTGTTATTGATACTGTGATGCTGCTGCCTGAAAACAGATCTGCACTCTGGTATTCCTGCTGGAGGAAGAGGACAGAAAGCATCAAACTAACTCACAGCAGCAACTAGGAGACAGGAGACAGTTGTTGTTGTTGGACAGGACAGAGAGAAATGGGGGAGGGGAGGGGACGACACAGAGGGGAAGAGAAAAGTAGACCTGCAGACCTGCTTCACTGCCTGTGAAGCGACTCCCCTGCAGGTGGGGAGCCTGGGGCTCGAACCCTGATCCTTATGCCCGTCCTTGCGCTTTGTGCTACCTGTGCTTAAGACTTTCTCTTTTATGTGGTCCAGGATGTGGTGCAGTGGTAAAGCTTTGGACTCTCAAGCATGAGATCACGAGTTTGATCCCTGACAACACGTGTCAGAGTGATGTCTGGTTCTTTCTCTCTCCTCCTATCTTTCTCATAAATAAATAAAATATTTTTTAAAAGATTTTCTCTTTTTAAGACAACACACACAATGTTGGCCCAGGGAAGCCAATCATGATGCCAACCAGACTTCCTAGGGCAGAGACCCCACCGGTATGTCCTGGAGTTCTACTTCCCTAGAGCCCTGTCCCACTAGTCTGGGAGTATGGATTGACCTGCCAACAACTATGTTCAGCGGGGAAGCAATTACAGAAGCCAGTCCTTCCACCTTCTGCATCCTATAATGACCCTGAGTCCATGCTCCAAGAGGGTTAAAGAATAGGGAAGCTATCAGGGGAGGGGATGGGATGTGGAGTTCTGGTGTTGGAAATTGTGTCCCTCTTATCCTATGGTCTTGTACACAATATGTTTGAATGTAGATGATTCAAAAAAGTTCTTCAAAATTTCACCAGATTCATCAGGACACTAGTGTTCAAGGATAGAATCACACTTTGGAAATCCCAAGTGTAAGGGGTGTGGAGGTGTGCCTCAGTGGGCTGAGGCCAGGCCTTGCTCTAGTGAGGCCAGAGGCTCAATCCTCAGTGCCACATACCAGAGCACTGGCCCATTCTTTTTCCCTTCCACAAAAAGTGTGCGAATAAGTCTTTGAAAAGTTATTTTCTTAACTTCTATTTTTATTATATTTATTTATTTGATAGAGACAGCAGAAATTATGAGCAAGGGGAGGATATGGAGAGGAAGAGAGGCACAGAGAGCCTGCAACACTTCTTCACCATCGTGTCCCATGACCTTGTTAACTCCTCCCCCCCCCTCTCTCTGAAACATGTAGAATAAAAATGGGTCCAAGGAGGCAGTGCTGAGCAGGTGTGCATGCAGAGGCTTGTGCCTGGTTGTTGGTATTCTTCTTATAATCCTGCTTATAAGACCTTCTGTTTTGATCATCACATTAGGTTTGCTTGTATTACTTATGATGTATTCTATTTACATAACCACTGTTAACTAAGCACTCCCCTGCCTCCGGAACATTGGTTTAATCCTCACTGGTTCCCGCTTTTCCCTTCTCCCCGCCCCCTATCCTTCGTACTTCCTTGTTCCTGACTCTTCTGCCTCAGGAGAGATGCAGGACAGAATTGTGTTGTGATTAGAAGAGATTAGATTGTTGAACCACATCCCCGCTCATCAATAAAGAGATACTGCTTCCCAGCTCAGCCATGAGTCCCTGGTCGTCTCTCTCTCTCCCGCCCCCTAGGCTATCATGACACCTGGCCCTTGGGCACCATAATGTGGGCTCAACCAGGTGTACCAGCACCCGGTCCCAACTGTGTGGAAATTACAACTGAAAATCTCTAGATGTTAGAGCGTGTTCTCAAATTTTTACCTTTGCTACCTACTGGTTGTAGGGGACTGGACATGTTACATAACTTCTCTGAGCCTCCTTTAAATTTTGTATTCCAACTAATAATGGTTGTGTGATTGTGACGCCAAGTCCTACCTTAACTGGGCACACTGGAGGTGATATGGCATACTAAACTTAGCATTTATTGTGTCCAATTCTCTGTACCTGTGCTTCAGTTTTCAGATAATGTAATTAGTGAGTAAGATATTAAGAGCAAGTAAATAATGCATGTTGAGTGTCAGTTATTTCACTTAAAGTCAAAGAAATAGAGTTTGAAGTTTACAAAGTGACTGGATTTGGGCCACTATGGCAAAAATATCCAAAGGAGAGTAATGATACTGTCACATCTTCTGCTAATTTCTCTCTCTTCTGATTGTACATCACCAATGACTAATTAAGCTGTTGTTTCATTACAGAGTTCCATTAATTTATATGTCAGGTAGCTACCCCCAGATCTCAAAGTTGTATGACAGAAGTGTAAGTTAAATAGGCAACATGATGGTGCTTCAGTTGCTACAACTTTTAATAAAGGTCATAAAAAATGTTAGCTCCCAGACAAACTGGATACTTAATTTTATCACTATTTGATTTCTGAGCAGTGATTCTACAATATAATTGTCAGGCTTTAGTGTGACAATAGACAATTAGTAGTAACAGCTTTTCATATTCAAAATAGAAAAGAAAATATCTACTTCTCTAAGATGTTCTTCTCATCCCAGAAATCAAAGAGAACAAACAAGAGTCAAAATTCAGGTGGCTCAGCAAATATCCCCGTGCATCCTATGAGGGGAAGCCCAGAGAGAATGGCAGCATGACAAGGAAACACACGAGGCAGAGGCAGGTGGAAGCGGACTCTGTGGACTGGGGGCAGTGCTTTGCTATATTTTCACCTTCCTAGTCCTTCCTCTCCCTCCCACCAGCTCCCATCTTCTGTCCCTCATACATTCTTTTTAAGAAATAAACGAAAATCTGGCCATGGAGGTACCTCACAGCAGAATCGGCTATCTAGGGGGCTATGGGTTTGATCCTCAGCAACATAATAAACAAACCAAACTTTCTTTTTTTTTTTTTAACGAGTGGAAGTCCTTGCTGACCACAAGACCTCTGTCACCTGTAGAGAGTTTCAGGCTCCATTCTCCTGTCATCTCTGGCTGAGTGCACGTTCTCTTCATCCCCTCATGAGACAATGCCATGGTGGCAGTTGGGACTTCCCATGTTTCTGTGAACTGGGTCAGCCATGAGCACGCATGCCCACTCAGTTAAGAGACCACCAGCACTGCACTGACTTTGCTGCCTCGGAGCCATGAAGTGCCTTTGTGTCTTCCATAAGGAGAAAGGCCTTTGGAAACCCAAGCCATGGAGAAGGAGAAGGAGAAGAAGAAGAGGAGGCGATGGATTGTATTCTGTGCAAAGGAAATGGAACACCGGAGCCCCTCCCTCGGGCCCTCTCCCTGCTCTAAGAGATTGCCACTTTTCCCGCATCCATCAGAGGCAGGTTTAAACTGTGCTTTCTGGGCTCCCAGGTGGGGATAACACAAATCACACTTGCTCATTTGCTTGAAGACAAAAGGTGGTGTCTAGTTGGTCTGCTCTATTGTCTGTTGGTCTTTTTCTTTTTGTATTGTTTGTTTGTTTTTAATATGGGCTTTCAGGATTTGGAGATATTCAGATAAATACACAATAGGACATCATCACTCCAATCTCCTGTACTTGCTTTTCTACTGGAAAACTCAAGACTTAACAAGCAGATTGTCACACGTTTCAGAGATGCCCAGAGTTGCCAAGTCAAGCCCTTCAGACTCAAGCATATCATAGTAAAGGCAGTATTTTTTTTAGCATCATCATCTTTTTGGACCTGTGTTTCCCTCCCTTCCCCCCACAAACCCCAGAGTCTTTTAATTTGGTGCAATACGCCAATTCCAGTTCAGGTTCTGCTTGTGTTTTCTCTTCTGATCTTGTTTTTCAACTTCAGCCTGAGAGTGAGATCATCCCATATTCATCCTTCTGTTTCTGACTTATTTCACTTAACATGAATTTTTCAAGGTCCATCCAAGAACGGTGGAAAATGGTAAAGTCATCATTTTTTATAGCTGAGTAGTATCCCATTGTGTATATATACCACAACTTGCTCAGCCACTCATCTGTTGTTGGACACCTGGGTTGCTTCCAGGTTTTGGCTATTATAAAGTTTGCCACTAAGAACATATGTGTACACAGATCTTTTTGGATGGGTATGTTGGGGTCCTTAGGATCTATCCCCAGGAGAGGAATTGCAGGGTCATAGGGTAGGTCCATTTCTAGCCTTCTGAGAGTTCTCCAGACTGTTCTCCACAGAGGCTGGACCACTTTACAATCCCACCAGCACTGTAGGAGGATTCCTTTGACCCCACACCCTCTCCAGCATTTGCTGCTGTTACCTTTTCTGATGCATGACATTCTCACAGGAGTGAAGTGGTATCTCATTGTTGTCTTTATTTGCATATCTCTGACAATCAGAGACTTGGAGCATTTTTTTCATGTGTTTCTCAGCCTTTTGGATCTCTTCTGTGGTGAATATTTAGGTGGGGTTATCTGTTTTCTGGTTGTTGAGTTCAGCAAGCTCTTTATTTATTTTGGTTATTAGCCTCTTGTCTGATGTATGGCATGTAAAGATATTTTCCCATTCTGTGAGGAGTCTCTTGGTTTGGGTAGTGGTTTCTTTTGCTTTGCAGAAGCTTTTTAATTTGACGTAGTCCCATAGATTTATGCTTGCCTTTGTCTTCTTTGTAACTGGATTCCTTTCATTGAAGATGTCTTTACAATTTATGCAGAAAAGAGTTCTGCCAATATATTCCTCTGAGTATCTGATAATTTCTGGTCTAACATCCAAGTTCTTGATACACTTAGAATTTACTTTTGTGTTTGGTGAAATATAGTGGTTCAGTTTCATTCTTCTGCAAGTTTCAACCCATTTAATCCAACACCATTTGTTGAAGAGACTCTGCTTTCCCCATTTAATACTCTGGACACCTCTGTCAAAGATTAGATGTCCATAGGTGTAGGGGCTTACTTCTGGGCTCTCAATTCTATTCCACTGGACAGTGTGTGTGGTCATGTTCCAGTACTAAACAGTTTTGATGACAATGACCCTATAATACAATTTGAGATCTGGGAATGTGATGCCTCCAGTTCTGTTCTTTCTTCTCAAGATTGTTTTGACAATTCTAGGCCTATTCTGGTTCCAGATAAACATTTACAGCATTTGTTCTATTCTCCTAAAAAATGTGCTTGGGATCTTGATGGGGATAGCATTAAATTTGTAGATGGCTCTTGGTAGTATATTCATTTTGATGATGTTAATTCTTCCAACCCATGAACATGGAATATCTTTCCACTTCTTTATGTCATTTTCAATTTTCTTGAGTAGTGACTCATAATTTTCAGTATACAAGTCTTTCACTTCCTTTGTTAGGTTTACTCCTAGATATTTTATTGTTTTTGGTGCTATAGTAAAAGGAGTTGATTTCTGGATTTCAACTTCTAACTTAGTGTTTGCATAGAGGAATGCCACTGACTTTTGAATATTAATTTTGTAGCCTGACACCTTACTGTTTTGCCTGATGATTTCCAAAAGCTTCTTGCTGGATTCCTTAGGTTTTTCTATGTATACTATCATGCCATCTGCAAATAAGGAGAGATTGGCTTCTTCTCTTTCCAATCTGTATTCCTTTTATTCCTTGCTCCTGCCTGATTGCTATGGCAAGAACTTCCAACACTACGTTGAATAGTAATGGTGATAGTGGGCATCCCTGTCTAGTACCTGATCTGAGCGGAAATGCTTCTAGTTTTTCACCATTGAGTATGATGTTGGCTATAAGTTATCTATATATGGACTCCACTATCTTCAGGAATTTTCCATCTATTCCCATTTTTGTAGTGTTTTGATCATAAAGGGATGTTGTATTTTGTCAAAGGCTTTCTCTGCATCTATTGATATGACCATGTGGTTTTTGGTATTGCTTTTGTTGATGTGGTGGATCACATTGATTGATTTACGTATATTTAACCAACCTTGCATGCCTGAGATAAACCCCACTTGGTCATGATGAACAATCTTCTTAATATACTGCTGTATCCGGTTGGCTAGAATTTTGTTCAGTATTTTAGCATCTATGTTCATCAGCAATATTGGTCTGTAGCTTTCTTTTTTGGTTGTGTGCCTGTCTGCTTTTGGTATTAAAGTGATGTTGGCTTCATAGAAGCTGGAAGGGAGTATTCCAGTATCTTCAATCTTCTGGAAGACTTTTCAAAGTAGAGGTATTAGTTCTTTGAAGGTTTTGTAGAATTCATTTGTAAAACCATCTGGTCCAGAACTTTTATTTTGGGGAAGATTTTTGATAACTTTTTCAATTTCATTAGCTGTGATGGGCCTGTTCATGTTATCTAGTTCCTCTTTTTTATTTTGGAAGTTGGTAGGTATCTAGGAAATCGTCCATTTCTTCCAGGTTCTCTAGCTTGGTGGCATAGAGTTGTTCATAGAAGCCTCGCATGATATGTTGAATTTCTACAGTGTCTGTTGTGATATCTCCTCTTTCTTTGATGATCCGATCTATTTGGGTCTTCTCCCTTTCTTTTGTTTTGTGAATCTGGCTCTTTTGAAGAACAACATTTACTTTCGTTGATTTTTTTGTATGGTTTTCTTATTTTCAATGTTATTAATTTCTGCCCTAACTTTAGTGATTTCTGTCCTTCTTTAGGATTCCTTTGTTCTTCTTCTTCTAGGTCTTTAAGATGTGCAATCAGGCTGTTTATTTGTGCTTTTTCTTGTTTCCTAATGTGTGCTTGTATAGCTATGAACTTCCCTCTCAGTACTGCCTTAGCTGTGTCCCAAATATTTGGTAGCTTGTGTCTTCATTTTCATTGAACTCTTAAAACATTTTGATTTCTTCCTGTATTTCCTCTTTGACCCAGTAGTTGTTAAGGAGTGTACTGTTGAGCTTCCACATTTTGGGACTATTACTATTAAAACTAATCTTTAGTTAATTGTTAAGTGTTAGTTTAATTCCACTGTGGTCTGAGAAGATGCTGGGGATGATTTTATGCTCTTGAATTTGCTGATGCTGTCTTTGTCAGGCAGTATTTTAAATCATCGTTTAACTCTCTGTCAGGACCCACTGAAGTTGGTGTGGAGCCAGCAAAACTTTCTGCTATACTTGGGGAATTGCCCAGCAAAAAGAGAGAGCACCCTGGTTGGAAAGACTCATTTGTTATCCAACTCCTCACCCCAACTCTAGTTTCCCCTGTCCATCTGCCTTCCCAGCTGAAGTGGGGGGGGGGGCACTACCATGTGAAAATTGTGGATACTCAGCTCTGAAGGGGAGGGGGGACACTGCCATATAAGAACTGTAGATACTCAGGTGATGACACATTGCTGTGCTCTGAAGATCAAGGAGAAGTCACCATCAGGACGCAAAAGGATAAAGTAATGTCAAGAGAACTACGACAGAAAGTCCGCACAGGTTAATAGCCACTAACAAAAGAAAAAAGAAAATCACTGATCAGGCACACCCATTTAAAAGTGGGAATGTTTTACTCCTTTTCTGCGCTTTGTGGTTAAGGTGACTATACCAGAAATTCTCATCAGCAGTTTGGCATGTCTGAGGTCAAAAAGGAAGTGATGGCATTTCTGTGAAGACTCCCAGAGCACCCCATCTGAAGTGCACTTGGCGTGCAGGGCAGGGGCTGTAGGAGCTCATGGAAGGGGGCAGGCCGTACATCAGTCACTTGGCTTGAGTGATCTCAGCTATGTCCACAACCTATGTGCATTTTTCTCTGCATGGTTCCTTCAGAGTTGTACAAATAGATGGCAGCAAATTCATCAAGGCATCAGATATTCTTGTTCCTTAGCAACTAGACAAAGCCCACTTTTCCTACCACTTCATTTGCCCACTAACAAGCTATCTGAAAGCCACTGAACAAAGATATTCTGCACATGCCCAACCCACACAATTTAAGAACGATACCAGAAACCAATCATGAGATCTAGGGTCCAGTGAATCCTTGGAAGGAGAGGAGGGAGCCTGCAAAGTCCTTTGGCCACTTCCCAAGTGCACTGCACCACCACCCTTGTATACGCAGCTCTCCTCTGGGCTCCCCAGAGCACAGCTTTCCAGAAAGAGTGGACGGGCGTGGAGACGGGACAGTTGCAGGGCACCCTTCCATGGGGTTAGCTCTAGCCTCTGTTTTGTGAAGCAATTTGCACACTCAGTGTTTCTTCAGGGAAACCTCTCAGCACCTGGTGGAGATCCAGCAGGACGTGGGGAGAGGGTTGCTGGAGGCAAGTTATCACACTCAGGAGAAGGCCACTGGTGTAAAGGAACTCCCACCCACAGATGCTATTGCTAATTCCATTGACACAGGTTCCTTCAAACAAGGGCTCAGGGTGAGTTAGGAAACCACCATTCCCCCTTCCTCACAGTCTCAATGTGCATGAGTATACTAAAGATCTAAAGCATTCTTGAGACGTAACAGCCTGATGTTTAAATCTGCACTCTCAGTATCAGTTACTTGCCCATGTTATGGGGCTATGGGCCCCTCTATCACTGGAGTCCAGTTTCCACGGAACAAAGGTGGGAAATTCTGCTTCAGAAAGAATAGTGGTACTTTTTCCTGTCACCCGGATCGGCCCCTGTGCACATGAATACCTTTCCTTCACTTCTACCCTGCTTCTCTGACAGAGCAAACTATAGGAGCATTTTAAAGGATCCTTAATGCTGGAGGTACAAAATGGGCCTGTTACACAACCAATTACATCTTGACCACTTCATCACTTGTATCAAAGAAGAATGTGACAAAGCCCTCCTATCAAGGTGGTTTTGATATAATCAGGTGTATGCAGTGAGGAGATGTGACAGGTTACAGGCATGAGGCGTGACTCAAGTGCTTTTATAAGGCAAACAGGATTGAAATAGCTCCATGAAAATAGCTTCTATCTATTCAGCACTTTGCTAGGTATCCAGCATGCTTCTAATTACTTGCACATAGGAATTCACTTATACCTGAGGGCAGAATACACATTAGGTTCACATCTCTCCCGCCGTCCATTTCACGAATAAGGAAAGTCAGGAACCTAGAAGTTGAGCCACTTGAAAAAGGTCGCGGAGCTAGAGGGGACAGTGGGAAGGAAGAAACAGAATACGGGGCAGTGTGAACAAGATCAGAGATCTGAATACGGAAGCACTTTTAACCCTAAAGAGGATTTCCTATTTCAGTTTAGAAATCGTCTATACATTGGGGAAGTCATCTGTTGACTGTTACGTATCAGAGGAATGTGCTTCTAGCCTCTCTTGGCTGGAATGGTTTTTCAACTAGGCTTTAATTTAACTTAAAGAAATCTATATTGTTTTCAGATCTGTGCATACATATACTTGCATTGTTATCTTGGGCACATTTTCTTTATCCACCTGATGAGAATAATGGCAAAGTTATGTCACGTCACCAGTCAAAGAGGGGACTCTGATGTATTTTTCTAATATTTACTTATTTATTTATCTCCCTTTTGTTGCCCTTGTTTTATTGTTGTAGTTATTATTGATGTTGTCTTTGTTGAATAGGACAGAGAGAAATGGAGAGAGGAGGGGAAGACAGAGAGGGGGAGAGAAAGATAAGACACCTGCAGACCTGCTTCACCACCTGTGAAGCGACTCCCTTGCAGGTGGGGAGCCGGGATCCTTACAGGAGCCACATGTCCTCCTTAACCCGCTGCACTATCACCGGACCCCGGGGACTCTGATTTTTCAATCACCTGTGGGTTTCAGAATTCCCTAGTAATGGACAAAAGGTGAAATATTTTCAGCTCACAGAAGTGTTTTTGCACTGCTTGAAATGCATGTTCCAAATGAAAACTGCCATTGGCTGGCTCATTTTATTAAGTGTCATTTTCACATAAGAAAACAAAGGCTCTGTTCTTCACATGCACACAGAAAGATCGATGTGTCATCTTTACCATGTAGCTCCAGGTCAGCTGATTATTGGCAGGTCACGCCTGGCTAAGACAACATAAATAGAAATATTCATCTCTGAAAGAAAATCAGTACTTGTTCCATTTTGTGCAAAGAAAGCTTGCCCTTGTATTTTACCAAGATGGTCGTAGCCTTTATTTATTATTTTTTGATTATTGATTATTTCAGGTTGAGGTGAGTCTGTTCAAGTTCCCATGGCAGTGCCAGAAATAAGAGTTGGTGATCACATTAAAGAAAAAACGCAGATGTTAAACAGACAGGTGAATACGGAAGATTTTTTAAGTATTCCTAAGTCTGATAACTGTGTTATTACAATTGTTGTTGTAAGTTTGGTAGGATTAATATTTATGCATCTAAGGTACTGATCATAAACACAAAGAAAGCCCATTTAAACCCTAACGTCAAACTGAATAACATTTCTATTTGCTACAAACTGAACCACAGCCAGAGAAGACCGTGCACATATGCACATATGTGTGTGTCCATGGATGTCAACTTATTGCCATGTCTCAATCATCCCAGTTCACTTCAGCTCTAACAATAATAGAGCCCAAGGCAATGGTTGTTTCCATGCCTGTTTCCAACACCCAGAACACGGTACTTGTAGTAACCCTCTACCAGCAGTGTGGGAAACATCTGACATGCTCCTCACTCAGGACCCTTGCTGAAAAGTGGCCCTCCCGTCCGGTGCTGCACCATAACTGAGGAACTACGGAGCCGTACAAAATGACAGTGTGTTTTGGACCCATGAAACTGAATGATGGTGCACACCTCCCGGCTTAAGGCAAGAAACTCTCCCTCCTATCAGTTTTCATGTTACTGGCATACAAGTCTCTCCTACAACACTGCTTGGGGTCTTAGTCTGCAGATCTGAGCCACATGTGAATGCACATGTGTATTAAAGTAACCTTAATGTCGGTGCTCAAATCCAGGATTAGTTGTGTTGTCTACTAAGATTTTGTGCTTCAAGTTCTCGACACGGAACAGAAGGGATTGAATCATATGTGGGGAATCAGCACGGATTTTAATTCTAGAGTTAATAGGGGGCTTATATCCTGAGCTGATGGGGTGAGGACCCATAGTGTTAAGGAGACCTTTATAATAAATTGTCTGTCCTAGCCCAGCCCACAGTGTCTGTGAGAAGAAAGAGAAACCAGGGTCTGTGGGTCATAAGTAAGCGAAAGTCACAACAGCTTGAAAATAGATAAAAGTTCTAGGTTTACTATATGGGTATTTTTGTGACCTAAAATAAAATAAAATAAACGAAAGTAGCAGTGATCGAATGAGATGATATCTTTTGTTAGATCTGAGTTTATTATAAAGGGGTGACTTTTGAGAAGTCCTTAAGAAGAAGGGACTGATTGCCAGGTGTACCAACCAGGATTACAGGGTTGGAGTTTTAGCTCTTTCACTCATCTGGGGGGAGTGGTGGGGACCAGATCAGTATCCAAAGGCCAGGGATTTCATCACCCATGCCTAGCTGATAAGATCTCCACCAACCCTCAGAACAACCAGCTGTGGAGAGTGCAGGGTGTTGTCATTGTCAAGCATGCAGGTACTGAGAGGATGCACTCCTGGAGTGCATGGGGGGTGTGTCCCCTTGCCTCCCCTATATCTGGTCCACCAGTGTTTCCTTAGCTATGAACCAGGAGTAGGAGACAAAACAATTTTCCTGAGTTCTCTGAACACTTCCTGCCAGTTATCATATTCAAGGCAGGGCTTGTGTCCCCAATGTCTAGGCAGTGAGGAGACCTGGGATTTGCAATTAGCACCGAAAAGTGTGGACAGTTTGGGAGACTGAGATCCTGACCTGTGGAGCCTGAACATACAGCAGACAGTCACACCTTAACCAGGTCTTAATAGAAGAGGAACACTACAGAAACATATAATTATGCAGCTATACCTTAACCTTTGGGAAGACCTCCCAAAAGAAAAACAGATACATGCTTCAGGAATTCCCTTAAATTTCATGTACTTGCAGGCCTTAGGAGAAACTGTAGTCATCAGTCTTAATAGTGCAGATGATCCATATTTAGGGTGATGTCCAGAAATGACTTCTCCATCCAGAAACCTAACTTCAGCCAGGGAAAACGCCCAAAGGCAATGTGTTTTCAAAGGAGTCATTCCTTCTTTATGGGAGACACTCCTCTCTCCATGAGGCCTTGGGCTTTATAAGACTCTACAGCTAAAGACAAGCTCCCATTCACTCTAGCTGACAGCTCTGACACCACCTGTATATACATAATGCTACTTGGTCTTCTCACTCCACAAATCTGCCTGGAGTTAATTTGCTTGGTGGTTCAGCAGAGATAAAGCCACAGGAATATGACAATGCTCCTTTGACCCAGGCCAATCTCCAACCTGCTCTCCAGGCACTAAGATCCACTAATTCTTCTTAATCCCCCTGGTGGAGATCATGAGTTAAAAAATTCCAAATCAATATTTACCAAGATCAACTGGGAGAAAATCCAAGTCTGTTTGTACTGTGGACTTGGCTTAACCCCCTGATGGGCCCTGCGTTACAGGGCAGAAGGACTCAGGGAAGATTATTGCCAATCTGCTGAAGACATGGCAATGATGCCATGTAATCATGTACTTAAGTGACAAGACCCCACACCCTCATTCTCTTGGAAAAGAACCTATAGCCACACAGTACTGCCTTATTATATTAGTATCATTTCCCCTGTAGCCCTTGCTATGAAAATCTGTCTGCATCTGAAGTTCCAGAATTGAATCCTAGGACAGAATCCAAGGACTACTGTGGAATCTAAACTACCTGCGTTTGAATTTAAAATCAATCTCCTAAACTGTGTGGGACCTGGTACAAGTTAGTCTAAGCATTCCTCAGTTTCCTCATCTGCAGAAGCCAGAGTCTGTGTTTAACAGGCTTGTGAGAATTCAGTGAGTAGAATGTATAAAGCATCAACACTGGCTGGCACAGTCCACACTGTGTAGGCACTGGGTGTCTTATGAGAGCTTGAAGAGAGGAGCTCATAACCATTCTTCAGTCCTAGGAGTGGAACACCTGCGCAGGTATTCTACGAACAAGATGATCAGTTGATTAAACGTCGACCCTAAAGCCTGGCTAAGCCTGCTCTACACTGATATGTTTGCTCTCTATAGTGATGACTTCTTTCTGGTCCTTGGTAAGCAAGCTTGTGACAATTCTGAAATGTACAGACAAGTGCTCCCTCACTAGTTTAACAATCTATGTGAGTGTTTTGATGCCATGGGGTGGTGAAAGCTTCCAAAAGACAAGTGGAGACTGGAGCAGGAATGAGACAACACTGGGATAACAGAGAAGAGACAGATGGAAGAAGATCTTATATTCAAAATCCCATAACACATGTAAATACTTCCAAAAGACAAGTGGAGACTGGAGCAGGAATGAGAAGGCACTGGGATAACAGGAAAAAGAGATAGATGGAAGACGATCTTATTTTCAGAAACCCATAACACATGTAAATACTTCTGAAAATTCTGTATTTCCTTCTACCTTTGCTGGCTTTTAGCTATTCTTCAGTTGAGAAGGTGTCTTGATAATAATAATTGAGTTTTTAGGGAGTCGGGCTGTAGTGCAGCGGGTTAAGCGCAGGTGGCGCAAAGCACAAGGACTGGCATAAGGATCCCAGTTCGAGCCCCAGCTCCCCACCTGCAGGGGAGTCGCTAGTCATTAGCACCATGGCAGAGAATCAAGCAGAGACCTTACTCTCAGGGCCCTCCCGTATTCTTGAGAGATGAGGGCTCACCTAGCTCACCACAGTCATGGCAAGCAGTGTAAAGTCCGTCACAAAGGGAAATCAGATGTGCAAGGGGCAGTCTGAGCTGAGATGGAGGTAAGATGCTTTCTGAATGAGGAGCTGAGTTGAATCTTAAGAAAAGGTAGACTTTAGCAAGTGGGAACAGGAGGAAGTGATGGGAGCCGGAGAGCTGACTCGGGGAGGGGGTTCTGAAACAGGGCAGGCACACATGCAGGACTCAGATAAGCTGTGGATGGAGGCAGGGTTGTGCTGCTGGAACAGTGCTGGAGTGCCTGCAATTCTACATCTGTTCACAACTGTAGGAAACACAGTCTTTAGAAATCCATATCATATAATATAGGTGAATCAACAACTAGCGCTTCTGAAATACAGTTTTCAGAAATAAATTAGCTCATGTTTCTGCCTAAAAAGGTTTACTAGAAAAGTAACAGTGGGAATTGGCAAAATAACTCGCTTTAATAATGCTGTGCTTTGGCATGGGCAGGCCCACAGTTCGAGCCTAGCCCCTATCACAATGAAGGAAGCTTTGGTGTTGTGGTATCTACCAATCTCTTTATCTATCTATCTATCTATCTATCTATATATTATCTATTTATTTATTCCTCTAATAAAAAATTAAAAACAGAAAATGTAAAAAAAAAATAGTAGCTAAAGATCTCATTTGTGTCAGTATCCCCTTGGGCTCTGGACACAGAACACATAAGGAGAGAGCTTATAATCTAGCAGAGGAGAAGAAATGCTAACAGAATCCAACAACTACTATACTCACTATTGATTTAAACTAACAAAATAGTTATAATTGAATCTATAAAAGACAATTGATGAACTAGCTTAATATTTACAGGGATGGCATTTTTCCTAGGCTTGTTTATGGTCTTGAGTTCATTTATTCAGTCAATGGACACATATTTATTGAAGACTTCCAGCGGCACAGAATTCTGAGTTAACTGAGTACATTAGGCTATACTCATAAACAAAGCAGACTGAGAAAAACTCTGAACCTCTTTCCTTTCCCCTCTCATTCCCCAAATAATTATCCTTCAAGTATGAAGGCGATATTAAAAGTCTTCTCATTCAGAAGCTGAGAGAATACACCACAACTCTGCCTGCAAAGGCATCCAACTCTAAACGAGGTGATCAGTGGTAGAAGTGAACAAGTAGCACAAACATAAGGAAGAGAAGAAAGCATATACATGGGGAGAGGCAGGGCAAGATGGACAAAGCATTTGACCAAGGCCCACTATCAAAAACCTAGATCTTAGACCAGAAACTATAAGATTCGGATCTCTGTCTCACCTTGGATAGAAGCTGAAGGAAAAGTGTTGGGTGGGACAAGTCAGGAAAGGCAGGGGTGGGGCGGGGGTCTGGATGACCTCAGATGGACATGGAACTCAGGAGACAGGGACAGAAAGGGCTTATACAAGATGAAACTTGGACTGGGGTCAGGGTAGTGCACCCAAGCAAGGGGTTCTGGGGAAGGAATGAAAAGGGGGCTGGGAGACAAGGTGCTAGCTTGAGATTGAGGGTATTTTGCAGACAAACATCACACAGAGTTAGGAAATTCTGCCTATGTGTAGGTAGCTGTGCTGTAAACTATTAACCCCACCAGTAAAGTAACAAACAATAGATGGATAAACAAACATGCTAAAACAAAAAGAAAAAGAAAAAAGGACACTGCTGAGTTCCTTTTTAAAAATAGTTGGTGAATCTCTCTAAGAATGCACATGGGTATCAGGAACATACTTGACACAAAAGACTTGTCTGGCAGTGTTCGGCATTATTTCTCTTAACTGAAATCCACAGATGTTCGCATTTTTTAATTATGGATTTAAGGTCTCTAAGGAAGAAAATAGAAATACCTCAAGGATTTTGTGCAAACACTAGTAGCCTAGTGGCATTTTTAAAGGAATACATGAACCCACTGTGGAGTGCTTAAGGGACACAGAAGCCAGGAGACCACAGTAAGAAATGTAACGTCAACCACAAGTTATTTAATATTTCAAAGATAACAACATCCTGTAATGTTGTACAGTAATTTTAAGGCAGATTGAACACAGTCTTGCAATTTTCAGAGGGGAGAAAAAAGTCCGCACATTTTTGCGATTTTTCTTTTTTGACACGTTCATTGCTCCCCCATACACGAGAACAAAAGCAGCAGCGAGCCATATTTATTCAATGAAGGGCGAGCCGCAGGGGTTGTGGAATAGTCTTTCTCCAACACTAGCCAAATTATCTCAGTGCCCAACTTGTAAGAGGCTGCAATAACACTCCATCATTTCGGAATGCTGGTGGGGGGATGCATCATTTTAACAGCACGATGGCAGATTCTGATCATCTTCACGTTATGGGAATCTGGAGATAAGTGGCAGGCGTGCGGACTCATTTTCATACGTCCTCATTCTGCACGGAATCCTTAAAGAGATAGCATGGCACTGTTCACTCCTTGCATGGTAGGTTCAGTACTCCAAGAGTAAGGAGGGTGTGGGTGTCTGGGAAGTCATGAGTGAGGAAATCATTCTTCAGGGGCTTCCCAAGAAAGAACAGCCCAAGATGTAGCTTGGAAGGCGGAGTATACACCTGATCACAGGGCTCTGGGTTCGATCCCTGGCAGCACAGAGCACCAAAGGGGAGTGTTGTGGGTAGGACCAAAGGCACCATGAAAGGTAGAGCAGTGCTTTAATCTCTCTCACAAACACATATGTTTATAGAATTTGAAAAAAAAATCCATGGGAGTTGGGTGGTAGCTCAGCAGGTTAAGCACACGTGGTGCAAAGCACGGGGACAGGCGTGAGGATCCCGGTTCAAGCCCCTGGCTCCCCACCTGCAGGCGAGTTGCTTCAAAGGTGGTAAAGCAGGTCTGCAGGTGTCTATCTTTCCCTCCCCCTCTCTGTCTTCCTCTCCTCTCTCCATTTTTCTCAGTCCTAGCCAACAACAATGATATCAACAATAACTACAACAATAAAACAACAAGGGCAACAAAAGGGAATAAATAAAAAATATAAAAAATATTTTTAAAAATCCACTGGGTCAGAAGAAGGCTGATTTGCTTCATATACCTGTGGTGTCTTGGGTTCATTCTGTGGCCTGGAGGGAGAGAGTGCAGTCACTAGCACTGGCAGAGCCTGCCTTAGGAAGCCCGTGCTTACTGCACAGAAAGGCACTGGACAGGAAGCCCTATATGGGGAGCAAGAGGTCAGTCTGAGTGACTGATTCAACACCTGGCACATCGCGAGAGACTTACAGATGTGTAATAAGCATTGTGTCAAGGGATGATGCACAGAGAGATGGAGGAATGATACACGTGACGGCATGGAGCATCCGCTGTGCTCATAGGAAACACTCTGAGTCTGAGAGGCTGCATATTTGACTACTAAAATGCATCTTAAAAAAATAAACTTGACTTTTTTTTTTACTTGTCATCATAACATATTTTGTATGCACTGAACAGTCACTGCTTAACTACTTGAATAAAAAAGACATTCAGCATGTTTACGCCAATTCAACTGCCATCAACATCAGAATACCCACAAAAAACCATCATCAGAGATAATCAGCTCTTTTGGTAAAGGCACAAAGCAGTTTGGAGAAACTTAATTGAAAACTGGACACACTGGATGATGATTGGTGATGAATGAGATGGTGATGAATTAATTTATTTCTTAATGAGCGGGCTCAGATCCTTCATTTCCTCTAAGAGATTAGCATATTTAAATACAATATGTTATGTTTCCCTATAAGATCTAATCTTTTAAGCACTATGCCTAGTTGAAAGACTATTTTAATAAAAGAGACAGAAATAAAAACAATGCTGAGTCCCAGGGAAGCTGGGGAAGCACACGATTTAGGACAAGGTATGCTTGGTAAAGATGTCCAGTGCTTAAAATACTGGGGTTACACTTCCTGTCCCGTGACCTCGCCCACAGCCCTCCTGTCTAATGTATTGAAAACAGCCCTGTGGATTTCGCCTTGGTTATCATTCTTTTCTGCTTCCACCCATGTGTTTTTGTGTGTAGGCCTTTTCTTGGAATACTTTCTTTTGGGTTAACGAGTTTCCCTCCTTTGCAGTTTGATTCAGAGGTATCTTAAAAGCAGTGAGGAGGGAATCTGGTTTACAGTCAGTGTAGCGTGTGGTCTGGTGTGGGGTGGTGGAGACAGAGAAGCCACTTGACTGGAGTGGCACTGAGTTTAGTGACAGGCACCCGGCCTCAAGCTGGATGAAGGGGATGCTTGTTCTTCCATCACCTTGCTTCCCTGAGTCCCACTCTGAACCATGCATGCCCCTCATTCAACTACTGCTACTTTGCATTTCTGCCCCTTAGTTTCCCCAGGACCATCAACTGTCCTTGGTGTACTCAGAGGTTGTGCTGGGACCCTCCCCACCAAGGCTTCAGGGTGCAGAATCACCAAGGCCACCCTTCTCCACAGATCCCCCAAGCAGGGGTGAGAAAGGACAGTGGAGTAGACCTCTTTCCATGGCGCTTACTCCCTCCTTGGGGCATCAAGAAGTCTCCCAGAGGCAAGTGCATTAACTCTGCTGTTCATTTTACCCGTCAGAAGTGGAGTGGGGAGGGGCTGGGGGTGGTGCATCTGGCATGCTCATGTGATGGTGCACAAAGAACCGGGTTCAAGCCCCCGGTCCCCACCTGCAGGGGAAAAGCATTGAGAGTGGTGAAGCAGGGCTGTAGGTGTCTCTCTGCCTCTTTATTACGCCCTTCTGGCTTTCTCCATGCAACAAATAAATAAAGACAGTAAAAAAGATTTTAAAAAGAAGTGGAGTGGGAGATCAGAGCATCACCCATATGTGTGCTAACACCGTTTAAACTGGGGGTCTCGGGAATGGAAGTGCTGCACGCTACCAAGACCACATGGTCTCCCAGCCACACCTTAACTCTGGGGATAGAATCCCGGGATGACCAGACCCCTGCTGGCTGACCATCTGAGGCAGAGACACAATTGTGTTGAGAAGTGTCAAAGAAGTTTCTGACGCCAGGTTCTGGACACTTGTTATTATAAATGCCACTGAGTGTTACCTTTGCATCTATTTTTGCAAAATATGTGTCGTTTGTGTGAAAGGTACCTTCCTTAACTAATAATTCCACAAGGCCTGTTTCTCAGGCCTTTTCCCATTACTACAAGAACCCTACTCTAGGGCACAGTCGGGATATGTCAGAAATACTGGTGGCAGACAGGAAAGCGGTGGTGGTATTGCCACATGTGAACACTGGTTAACTTTGATGTCTGGCTGCTGCTCTGAGGGTCTGGAGATTGTGCATGAAGTAACTGGAATAAACCCAATACCTTCTGGCATCAAAAGAAAGTACCTGTGTAATGACATTTGGTCAGTGACAGTTTAAAACACCCTTATTCTGGTGCTTCCTCTCTTACAAATGTATTCTGATCTTATCCATGTAATGTAATAACCACCTGCTAGTTATACCTGGGCATTTTATTCCTAACGTATGTTCATTTAAAGAAAATGAATCTCTGATTGAGACGACTCCCTCATTTTTGGATGTGATGCATAATTTCACGAATACAAACTCAGGAGAAGATCAGGATAGGCTCCCACACTGGACACTCTCCCAGCTCAGGATGTCCTGTGTGGCCCTCCAAACTTCTTCAGATAAAAGTGCATGCTGACTGAAGTGGCTTTCTCTCAGACACAAGAGGCATTGGTTCTCAGGGCCCTGGCAAATGGCTAGGGTTCCCCACCTGCATATCAGCCACAGAGAAGGAGACCAGTTAGGCCAAATCAGCATCTCCCTGAGTAGCTGGCTCCCGGGACTGGAGCAAGCTTTGCTGAGACACAGATGTGTGCTGACTAGCTACACTTTGGCTGCCTTTGTTCCAGGAGTGGCCACCTCCCTGTGAACTCTGTCCAGCAGAAAGCAGTCTGAGAACAAGAGTCTCCATCTGTCTCGGGGAGTCCCACCCCAGTCTAGAGGTCAGCAGCTAATAATCATAATGAGACAGCAATCATGGGGATAATGCCCTCGTCATCTTAATAGGTGAACGTGCTAGAGAGAGTACTCGTGTGCCCATTGTCAGTGCAGCCTGGCAGCAGGGAACTTTGACCGTCTTCCCAGAAGATGGGCAAATGGCATCCAAAGGGCTATTGTTCTCCCTCTGGGTGGGGTGGAGGGCAGAATCAAATCCTGGTTTCCTCCCCATTGGTGCCCAGGACACAAGGTACCAGAAATAAAACGGTTGAAAATGATGAGCATAGTTGACCCCGTGTGGGGAGCTGCAGAGGAAACAGCAAGCTGCTAAGGCTGCTGTCCTCATGACTGGCCACCCTGTGTGCTGGGTGCTGTCTACAAGACTCCTGGAGGCTGGGCATGAATCCCGCTCCAGAAACACCCACAGTGAAAACTCTGCTGCTTTTCAGATGAGAGCAGTGGGGTTGGAACTGCGACCTGAGTCCATGCCTTCATCGCTGGCCTGATGTTAGCTAGGCAGCAACTGGGGAGGCTGCAGCTTCCTTCCAGCCCCTGCCAGGGTGTTAGCAGAGCTGAGTCTCCCCGGGAAGCTGAGGTGGAGGTCCCAGGACAGTACCAGGCACCCCCCACCATCACGCACTGTGATCAAGGTGGGACCCTCAAAGGGTCAGCTGATGACAGACTGGCAGGTGAGCTCTAGGTCAGGAAGTAAAGGAGGAGCACAGCAGGGCAGCACCAGAGGCAGACAGAGAAGATCTAGAGACTCTCAGAGACACAGAGACCAGAAAGACACAAGTAAGGCCTAGTAGCAGGGCCCAAAGCACCCTCCTCGGACTGTCCTGAGGCAATCCTGTGGCTACTCAGCCCCCAAAGACTCACCCGGGACTCCTGACCCCCCAGAATACACGGGTAAGTCCATGCGGCTTCTCCTTGAAGTGCTTTATCTCTGCAGTACCGAGACAGGCATCCACGCACAACTGCCCGTGCCTTTTTCCTTTAGTTTGTCCCCAGGGGAAGAAGCCAGGGCCTCCTGCGTGCACGCTGCCAAGGCACACCTGCTTGGCCCAATTTTTATTCTACATGTTTGACAGAGAGGAGAGGGAACAAGGTCCTGGAGCATGATGGTGGCGGAGGACCTGGTGGGGGTTGAACTGTTATGTGGAAAACTGAGAAATGTTACACAGGTACAAACTATTGTATTTTGCTGTCAACTAACTGTAAGCCATTAATCCCCAATAAAGAACTTAAGAAACAAAAAGAGCCTTGAGAGAGGAGAGAGCTGCCAGATCACCCCATGCCTCCTCTGCCCAGGAGACTCCTATGTGGGGTCAGGAATTGGCACAAGCTTCACACATGGGAAAGCATGCAGCCTGTCACAGCATAGCTGTTCCCTGAAAATTAGCATGTAGCTTGATGTGTGGGCTGTCATCATGTCCCTTCTGAGTGTCAGTGATTTCTTTTCCCTCTCCCTTTCTCTTTTTTCCTTTCTTCAGTTATTCCTAAGATTTTTATCTACTGCATATGTGAGAGAGAGAGAGAGAGAAAGAGAGACAGAGAGAGAGACAGAGACAGAGACAGAGAACGAATATCCAGGGTACCACTCGGGTACATGTGGTGCTGAGGATTGAACCAGGAGCCTCAGGCAGGCAAGTCTGGCATCCTCCCACTTGGGCCATCCCTCCAACTGTGCAATAACGTCTTAACTCAAGTTGGATTCATTAGCAGTTTTTGTCTCAGGAATCAGAAGCCTTTGCAACTTTATTTCCACCCCAGCAAGTGGATAGGTGGTTGGAGGTGAACTAGCAAGGTCCTCCTAGGAGCAGAGGGAAGGAGAGGAGAGGAGGCCCTGATGTGGAAGTTCAGGCATTCTCCCTGGAAGGTAAACTGATTAAGACCCTGTGTGCAGCACAGCAGACCAGGTGATGGATGCCAAGAAACCAAGAACGTCTCTGCAAAGAACTTCACAGATCCAGTGTGTGAAAGTTTTAACTCAGGAAAATCAAGCTGGACTAGAACATAGCGATGGCAGCCAGGCTGCCTTGGAGGAGTGGGCTTTAGCCGAGCCAACTCAACCTCACATTTTGTGGGGCCTGTGTCACAGCTCTGTGCTGATCCCAGTTCGGGACGCCAGATGCCGTTCTAGCTTCATGGGCGGTAGAGAGACGACCAGGGACTCATGGCTGAGCTGGGAATGCAGTTCAATCTTTATTGACCAGCGGGGATGCAGTTCAACAATCTAATCTAATCTAATCTCTCTTTATTCGAAAGCCCTGTCTTTTATGTCTCCTGAGGTGGAAGTGTCAGGAAGAGGAAGTACGTAGGATAGGGGGTGGGGAGAAGGAAAGTAGTGTGCCAACCAGTGGGGATTAAAGCAATGGAAACAATGATTATGTAAATAGACCACAGCCTCGAGCAATGCAACAGAAGGGGTCTTAGAAGCAGAATTTTGAAGCATACCAACAGCTCTGGCCACCAGGGCCCATGTCACAGCTCTGGCCACTGGGGCTTGGGGCTTCCTGCCCAGAGCATGGCAGCAGGCCCTGGGCTCTCCCTGCTCCAGGGCAAGGATGCTTCCCACTGACAAAGGAACCACCACGGTGGGGGGGGGGGGGGAAGGGGGCAGTCATTACCACTTAGAATATTTTTTTTCTTTTTCAAAATTAAAAATATTTAATGAGATGTTTACGTCACAGCCATTTGGGGAAGCTAAGCTTTTTATTTTAGGGCTGAATAATACAGCTGCTTGGGTTTTTAAAAACCCCTTCATTTCAATGTGAATACAGCACAGCTGCCTGCAGGAGCCTCCTGAGTGCCTCCTCCCTCTGCTCCCTGGCCAGGAGCTGGACCTTGCATGGAGCCCACCGCCTACTCCCTCAAGCCTTAGGGGAGGGAGCAAGTCTGTTGGCCTTGCCTGGGTGCTCAGAGGTGCGGTCCACAGAGTCAGTCCGGCCTGCTAGTGGGTGTGTGTGTGGGGGGTATATTTAGCTCCCTGGGAGCACTGGCTTTTTGGGAATCGGCTTAGCTGGCATCAGCTGCACGTGCCACTCTTGCATGATGCAAAGAGCCCATCCTCTGACATTTTGTTCTAAAAGCTACTTTCAGAATGTCAGCAAGTCTCCAGACATCAGCTCAGTGGTTTAGGCCTACTCAAAATCTGCTACTAGAAACCACATTGTGGTGGTGAGCTGTTGTCTTTCTCCTCTCTCTCTCTGTGTGTGTGTGTGTGTGTGTGTGTGTGTGTGTGTGTGTGTGTGTACAGTCATATGGGAGCATGTTCACTGTGCAGGTACCAAGAGAAAAGTCCCAGCACCTCTACAACACACAAGACATGACCTCCACATTTCTTGTTTTTAGAGTTATTTTTAACCTTTGTTTATTGGATAGAGAAAGCCAGAAGTCGCGAGGGTAGGGAAGACAGAGAAAGAGAAGCACCCACAGCACTACTTCACCACTTGAAGCTTTTCCTCTGCACGTGGGGACCTGCGGCTCTGACCCAGACCCTTGCTCCTTGTAACATGTGTGCTCAGCCAGGTGTTGCCACCCAGCCCCTGACCTCCATATTTGTAGCTCAGGTAACATCCTTTTTAAAAAAAAAGCCAACTGAATGACATATGTGTGTCACACATGTATGTGTATCTGCACCTGGAACAAAAATGTCCATGAATAAGTACGTGCGTATAATATTAACATACTGTAATCACTTAGAGAATATTATATATTTATACAGATATGTATGAGAATGCCATTCAGTCTCATGTCTAAGTAGAGACAGATCATAGAATATCGACATTCCAAACAGTGATGGAAATGCATTCGAAGACATCAGATAACCCTTCACTGCCATGAGCTTTGAATTCTAGGTAAAGGCAAACACATTCAGAGCGATCCATAAACCCTGTTTCTGCTTGTGCCCTGTTGCCAAGCAGACCATTCCATAGTGGTCTTTGAAAGGACAAGTGCCCCTTCAGATCAAAGGCTCCTCACAGCCTCAGTAAACACTGCTTCCTGGGAGCCTGCAGGCAAGGCTGACTCTGGCTCTGACTGACTGCTGGAGTGGCTACATCAGACCGACCTGCACACTATGCTCCAGGCTTAGTTCTTGCCATGTGTCTGGGAGCTGACACTCACACTTGGTGTCACACGCGGCAGTGGAGAGGCAGGAAACAGCTGTGTAGGCCAAGGCTGGGCTCTACGCTCCCACAGAAGCTTCTGGGCCTGGCTGTCCTTTCGCCCCTCCTCTCTGGAGAGAAATAGAGAGCGGCCACATGCGTTTGCTCCCTCAGAACTACAGATAAGCACTTAGTCAAGCTCAGAGGTAGCTGCAGGATATTAAATGGAGCATGTATCTTGGGAGGGCAGGGGAGGAGCTAGTGACCTGGAGACACAGAAAGACAAGGCTCACAGGGCTCAGCAAGAGGGACAGTGTGGGGAGGAAGACTACAACACTGCCCAGTAATGGCCTTCACAAGCCTGAAATCAGTGAGAACGTGTACGTGTATCTGGGCCACGAAGACAGTTCAGCCAGTAGAGTGCATGCTTTCCACGTATGAGGCATAGGAGTTCACACCTAGATGCCATGGGGTGTGGGGTCCGCAGAAGGCGTCATCATGGATCCATGGGTGACAGGCTAATACTGGGGTGTCTCTCCCATTCTCCCTACTTCTCTGCACCTCTCCATTTGCTTTCCCCCACCTCTAAATACATAAAATGATCAAGACTGGGCTGTGGAGGCCACTCAGCAGTGCCTCCCCCCACATACACACAAGGCCCTCATGTCATTCCCCAGCACCACATATAAACAATAAAACAAAAATCAATACCTGTGTGTTGAGTACAGAGCAAAATGAATAAAGGTTGTTTTAAAGATGCATAGATGCATTTGTTTATTTTCATGGGGAAGAGGGAGACAGGGAGGGAGAGAAAGAGAAGAGAGAGAGAGAGAGAGGGATCACAGAGCACTGCTCTGACACATGCAGTGCCAGGGATCACATGCAAGGTCTCAGTGCTGGGCCAGAATGGCCTAAGTCTTCAGGACTTAACCATGCACTGTCTCTGTGGATGAAGGAATGTGGCCACACACAAGAGAAGAACAGCAAGCAATGCGGACACTGTGTCAGTCTGCCTCCTCTGTTCGCTAATACTGAAGACACTTTCTTTTTTTATTTTAAATGCTTTTATTCATTTATTTTGGATAGAGAAGATAAAATTTGGTAAGGGGAAGACAGAGAGTGAAGAGATAGAGAGGCATCTGGAGCTGTGCTTCAGCACTCAGGAGGCTCCCCACCTGCACTGGAGAGCAGGGGCTAGAACCTGGGTCGCTGTGCACTCACTGTGCTGCGTGTGCTTAAGCAGGCGCACAAACTCTGGAGACCTTTTAGCCCTTCCTCACTGACCATGACTCAAGTTCAGGCTAGGCGGCAACCAACCTGACTGAGCTCTGACAGCCCCAGCACAGAAATGTCCTTTCAGTGTCCTTGCCCTGCTGCACTCAGTCTTACAGATGAGAAAATGCTCTGTTTGACTCTGAGCTAAACTCTCTCAAGTTTGCTCCTGGGATAAGCTCGGGGAATGCTGCAGGTTTGAAAAAAGCCAGCACTCTGTTCAGTAGGTTACTGGCATTCATGGGGGCAGGGGGAGAGGCGGTGCTCAGATACCAAAGGACAGGACCACTCAGCACCCCAGCCCCCCAGGAAGAGGAGTCTGGCATTGCTACGGACACACGGGGCTGCCGGGTCCTTATTGCCTGTGTGTCCGCTGGAACACTGAAGCTAGCCTAGCATCCACAGCCTGTCTCATTTCACTTCCCCACTTGCAAAGTTGAGGGAGCTGCATGTTTGCTAATAGTGGATAATTACCCCGGTCAGCATGAATACTTAACACATGTTGCAAAAGGATGACAACTTTTTTTTCTCTCTAAAATGAAAAATAGTGAAACTAAAATGAAAGTTTTATGCAATCATTCCCATCAAGAAAGATAATACCATCTACTCTCTTCCAAATACGCCACATCTGCTCCAAGAAAGCTTGAGATATTATCATAGAAATGTTTGGATAATTAGCAATTAATTTCCATTGACTAATGTACAATAAAAATAGAGCAATGTTTGCATGAAGAAAATTGCACTGTGAGGTCTCCCTTCCCTCCTGATCACTTTCCCACAGGGGAAAATCTGGTTCCTACAGATCCCCCAAGCAGCTCTAGACAAGTGGATGGGAAATGTATTAACTGGCTTCTGTAACAGGAAGGGGGCAGAGAGAAGGCAGAAGAGAAGACCCCCATGGCTATATGCAAGGGTACACTCAGCCCAGTCCCCGGCCCGTCCTGGCCCCAGGGCCTGCTGTACTTTGCCCTGTCTTAATGGGAGGCGAGTAAAGTGTTTTCTATTAAGTCACTCACAATGATTATTGGAAGAGAATCCTTACCTTTTATATATGCCCTTCTCCCATACAAACTTCTCTGCCCTTCAGGTACTTTCTTCCCAAATTATCAGAAAGGCAGAGCCTGGGACAGCCATTCTGATTCAAAACATCGAAAAGCAAGTTTATTTGTTTATTTTTTTCTTTCACAATAGTGTGTCCCCCATATAAAACTATCTAAAAGGGGGTCTTTCCTGTAACCAGGCCCCTCAGTGCTCTCTAGTCACCTACACACAAGCCACTGTTGTATAAGTCCCCAGGCAGATTCCTAAAATTGAATAACAAGAAGAGTTGGTCCTGGCTCAGAAGAACATGACATTGTCTGTGGACACCATGGTCATGTGAAGAAGGTTTTTTTGAGCAGTGAAGAAGGTCTATAATCAATCAGCTACTAACAATCAAATTGTGTAGTGGGGGGATGCATCAAATTCACTGCCAATGGGATTATAATTACTTTCGAATTGAAATATCGCCACCTCTAGCAGATGAATTTGGCACATGTCATTTGCCTCTATAAAAATAACTACCATCACCTGCAGTCAAAGAACAGTGAAACCTTTCCATGAGCCTGACATCAGAATAAAATATAAACACACATGCCAAAGTGGTCAGTATCTTCTTCTCTCACTAATAGCAACCCAGAGCCATGTGCCATGAAAGCCAGGGATAGAATGAGTACTGAGGACATTCAAAATCCTGGTGTGCATCTTTCCCTTTTATTTGTTTCCCTCGTACTGCATCATGATTCTTCACACTTCTGTCACCTACTGCTTATGCTCATTTTGACAGGTGCACATAACCTTTTGCGGATTATGGAAGAGACAGACTGACTGTCTCTACATACACAGCTCCACAAATATGCCTTTGGTTGACAGACTAGTGCGCATACATTCTTTAGTGATTGAGTTTCTTAGATAGGTGCCTCTCATTTTCAAATATGCAAGTGGGAAATCCTCCCAGAATCCTTTTATGAAGATAATTATATTAAGTAAACAAGGAAATCAGTGTGTCCAGAAATTCATGAATATATCTGAAGCTTGAGACTTTATGTCCTAAGCTCCTTTGGAGATTAAGGCCATCTGCCTGTGACTGTATATCATACAACTTAAGGTATACAGATGGGGGAAAACCAGATTTTTCACATAAGAAAGGATGCTCTGTGATATTTTATTCCAAGACAACCACACTACATCAAAACAACTCATTTCAGTTCTCATTGATATCCCAGGGAAGTGCTGGGAATCCAATGCAGACTGTATGAAACAGAAGTGACCCAAAGAAAGGCAAGTGCCCAGCAGACCACTGGGATGCAGCCGCACAAGGACGGTGAGCAGGTGCAGCCTGAGCAGGGCTCCCTGACGTCCGGGAGTCGCTATCATCTCAATGATCAGGAAGGTGGCATTGGAGTCTCTCTTTGGCTGTTGGTGCCAATATCCCAGGCCCTCTCCCTCAGAGAGCAGGGCAAGGTTAGGTGAAAATAGGCTACTAGCTAGTCTAGAGATGGTCGTCTTACAGTCTTCAAAATACACTGTCTCATCAACCTTCCTAGCAGCCAGAGAAAATCAGAGCAACAATGCTCACCATAAAACCCATTTGAAAATCCTTAGTGATTTAATAATGATTGTTGTATGCTTTACATTGGGTTGTTCTAGCTCTCCCCCTGCCAAGAAAATTGGTTCAGTCCTGCTAGTTTCGCGGGCCTGCTTGTCCCCGCCCCAAGGAACCCCGACAGAGTTCCAGAGTTGCTTAGTTAGAGAGTGCTTGGCACCGCCGTGGGGGAAAGAGGCAGCAGAGTTCTGTTTGGTGATTAGTTTGGCTTAGTTTATGAATCGTTGTTCCTGAATAAAGAAATACAGCTTCCCTGCCCAGCCGTATGTCTCTGGTTGTCTCTGTTACCCACCCGTGAAGCTAGCCCGGACAGCTGGAGCCTCCGAATTTTAACAACAAATGATGTACAAGATGGTAAGAAGACAGGGATACAATTCTATACAGCTTCCACCACCAGAGTTACGTGTCCCATCCCCTCCACTGAAGCTTCCCTACTCCTTATCTCTCTGAAACTATGGACCAAAATGCTTGATATGGTGAAGAAGGTGAGAATTCTGGCTTCTGTAATTGATTCTTTGCTGGACATGGACATTGACAGGTAAAATCATTTTTATAGATGAAAATGTAAAGTTTAGTGCAGCACAATGCCTTGGCCAAGATTAGAGTTTCTAAGTGGAGACTGAATCTAGAATCTGAGATGAAGAGATATTACTATTTTTAAGGTCCTTGAGGACAACCACATTGTGTGTGTTTTTGTTTGTTTGTTTGCTTGTTTGTTTTTAGACGGGCATGTCTCATCCTCTCCTGGCACCTATGGGATTCCGAGTCCATCACTCAGTCTTGGGTCTAGATTCTCTTTCCTTAAAAAAGATGTGTACTGAATCCATCTAAAGGAAAACAAAGTCCGATGGGGAAAATCTTAAGCAGAATGTGGACTGGAGCTGGTGTACTCCACCAGAGTACAAGATTCTGGGGTGTGTGTGGTGGGGGTTCAAGTCCTGAAGCATGATGGCAGAGGAGGACCAAGTGGGGGGGTGTATTATCATGTGTGGATGTTACGCATGAACAAACTATTCTATTTTACTGTTGACTGTAAACCATCAATCCTTCATTAAAGAAATAAAAAAACAGATATTTTTTATAACTTTGTATGTCCTGTATCTTCTCTTTAAAAAGTAAGTTATGTTATTTTCTGTACAATTAGATTTCTCCCAAATTCTGTTTGTAGGTAGACAGTTCTCTGACTCTTTTCTGAATCTTTGAAAGCAGACAGAGACCCAAACAGAAATGAGCCCAGCTCTGCTGACATTTCATTATGCCAATGTTTTAAGCAACATTGGTTAAATCGCTTTATAATATTACTCTGGAGCCAGTTATGCCAGAATTGATCATATAAATATTTTAAGCTGTTAATAGAGACAGATTTTTATTTTCTTGACTCCTGCCCTTAGAAAACGAATTAGATAAATTTTCTGGTCAGTTTGCCTACCCCATCAAAAAAGCAATGGCGTCCAATTTTGAAATGAGAAAATGGCTGATTGGTCTTTAATGAAAGATTCTAATTTATACCAGTTTCTTTGAAGACACATGAGTAGTTTCTGTTAATAGCCTAGATGATCACGGTTCCACCAATTAAAGTTAACAAGCCAGTAGCCAGGACAGCTTACTTGAAGAAACAAATATATGTTACAGCTATAAATGTGAGCTCACAGAGGAAAGAGGTGAAATTAACAGGAGCTGCACGGTCCCTCACTTACCCACTTCTAGACACATTCCTTACTAGACCAGTGTCTCTCATTCACGTTCTGGGAATGGCATGACCTGAGTCAACTCACAAGCTGTCAGTTGTTGGAAAAGCCAGGATGCATTTTCCCTGTCTTTCTATACAAAGGTGCATTGTGCTCTCAGAAACCCTGAGACACCTGGGAGATCTCTGAGTTCAGAAGGTCTCAGGCCGCATTCCTCACTGCTGTGCCCTCAGCGGGGTGTGCTAGAGACAAAGTCCGCATACTTTCCCCGCAAAATGCGCGCCTGTGTGATTACACCTTTCATTTACAACACGTGATATTCCTGCTGCATGTAAAAGTCTAAGATAAGATTCCCTTAAAAAAAAAAAAAACAGTGACTTGGAGTTTAGTCAAAGAGCAAAACAGAATTGAAAAGTGCCTGGAGGGTAGGAAGAGAGATGCAGATTAGTCAACACAAAGAGGACAGAAGAGGCTGCTGCTCTGAACTGAATGCTGTGCCCTAAGCCCCAGTGTCATGGTCATTTTGCAACAGTTCCTGGGGGGGTAGGGTTAGGTGTTAGGGGGACAGAAATGTCAAGATGGGGGCAGGGTGGGTGGTGACTCAGTGGGTTAAGCACACGTGGAGCAAAGCACAAGGACTGGTGGAAAGATCCGGGTTCGAGACCCCAGCTCCCCACCTGCAGGGGAGTCGCTTCACAGGCGGTGAAGCAGGTCTGCAGGTGTCTGTCTTTCTCTCCCCCTCTCTGTCTTCCCCTCCTCTCTCCATTTCTCTCTGTCCTATCCAACAACAATCATAACTACAACAATAAAAAAAAAAAAGAAATGTCAAGATGGGGCTAGAAGGCTTATAAGCAAAAGACTGGGACTTACTGGTTCATCTAGTTGAGCTCACCTTAACATGTGCAAGGACCTGGGTTCAAGCCCCAGGTCCTCACCTGCAGGGGGAAAGCTTCAAAAGCGGTGAAGCAGGGCTGCAGGTGTGTCTCTCTCTCCCTCTCTACCTCCCCCTTCTATCTCAATTACTCTGTCTCTATAAAAATGAGAAAAACAAATTTAAAAAAATAAAAGAAAAAGAGAGAGACTCTTATTACCTTTCCACCACATTTGGACACAGCTAGAAAGTAACCTTGTGGGGACCACCTGACTGAATGCACATGTTACAATGTGCAAGGATCCAGGTTCGAGTCCCCAGTCCCCACCTGCAGGGGGAAAGCTTCACAAGTGGTGAAGCAATGCTGCAGGTGTCTCTCTCTGTCTCTCTTCCTCTCTATCCCCCCTCCCCTCTTGATTTCTGACTGTCTCTATCCAATAAATAAATAAATGTAATAAAAATAAAATAAAAAAACAAAATGAGAAATTAAAAAAAAAAAAAACAACGAAAGTAACCTCATGCGAGACATCAAAAGGGTCCTCCTTAGGGACCAAATTATCCCACACCTGACCATGGGCTTCACAGCGTTCCTAACTACAGAGAATAAATACTTAATGTTTATCCTCCTCAGTCTACAGTGGTCATACCAGAGAGCCAAGAAGACCAGTAGTGAGTTTAAACATGAAATATCTACCACGTGGAATAAAAGATACAGGATGTAGAAGAGGCCATCTGCCCACCACAAGATCATCATGAGTCACAAATTCCACTGTAATTTGAAGAGACGGAAGAAGGGGCAGGGGAGGCTGCAGGAAGCATGGCCTGACCTGGGATGGGGGTCTTAGCAACAAGAACGCTCCCCATTCTCACACTGGAAGGTAATGAAGGAAGCAGAAGTGGAGTGGCATGTTCTCTAATGTGTCCCACCTCCAATGCAACCATGGAGAGAACTGTGGACCAGCATGAAGAAAAGAGAGGAGGGGGAGGTGGGACAGCCCTGAAGGTCATGTTCCCCCCACTTCTTCTCCATGCCTCCACCCCCAGTTGTGAACACAGCAGTTTTCACAACTCAGTGGGAGGAGGCATTCTCAACCATTCCATCAGCTGGGTGGCACCTGGAGTGGGTGGTGAAGGGTCCACAGGCCAAGACTTGGGCAAGGCTGGAGCAACAGCAGCAAATGATGATTCCTTCAGCCAGAGAGAGTCATTCCCCAGTGATGGGCAATGAGATACAACCACAAGGTGGAAATCAACAACCTAAACAGGTTAATATGCCAACATGGAGGGATATAAAGAGATACATAAAGAACTAAATTTAGAACAGAGATTCACCCATCCCTTTAATGTGCATGCTCAATTAGACTGCTCTCTCTCTCTCTCTCTCTCTCTCTCTCTCTCTCTCTCAGCAAGAGAGATAAAGGGAGAGCTAGGCACAGCTACCACACTACCAGGACTTCTCTGTTCCAAAGCACTTTCCGTGTGGTACCATGGCTCAGAAAAACAAGTGCCTTACCCAGTGAGCAACCTCACCACCCCCCAAAACACTGTTTCCATGGCAACTGTTTCACTGAAAGGAGGAATCCTGAGATCACTTGTTGAAATGAGGTCGGATAGACTTCCTATTCTGAGAGCACTAGCGGAATCAGAATCAGTTGTGCCAGTCATAGAATGAGATTAATAAATAACAACAATAGTCAAAGCTCAGCTCCAAACCCCAGAAAACCAATTCTGAAACAATTACAGGCAACTATTAAGGGGTGCCTCAGAACAGTGTTAGCTAAATCCCCCTGCACAGCTCTGCTGACAATAATGTGCACTCCGCATGTGTTTCACTGCACACGCTTGAAAACTACTCCGCTGCACTTTGGATTAATGAGTGAGGCCACCAGCTTGACACCCTCCTGAATAGCACAACCGCTCACACGTGTGCGATGCAACAACACTCCATCTGTGAGTTCACATGCAGAAGAGAGAGGTAAGTGTCTGTGTGGGGTGGGGGTGAGGGGGTCCCATTCAGTACTGAAACCTCTACTGTGGTTTGAATTATACTATTGTGTTTAAATCCCAGCTACAGAAAGCATGGCACCAGGAAGGGGACTGAGAAGATACATAATTCCCACAGCAAAGATGGCCTTAGTTCTAGCCAACAAACTCTATGTTTGGCCAATAAAACAGTAGGAGGAGGGGGCAGAGAAGCCGAGGAATGCCAGGTCTTAAACTCTTCTTTTTTAATTGCCACCAGGGTTCTCTCTAGGGTTGGTAGTGATAGTAAGAATACATCACTCCTGACAGTCATTTTTCTTCTCTCCTCCTTGCTCCATTTTTATTCGATAAAACAGAGAGAAATCAAGAAGCAAGTTAAAGAGGAGGAGAGAGGAGACCCCTGAAAACCTGCTTTGCTGCTCTGCTCTGAATCCTCCCTCCACAAGTGGGGAATGGGTGCTTGAACTCAGATCCTTGTGCATTGTAACTTGTGCATTTAACCACTGTGCCATAGCCTGCCCCCAGTCTTTAAGTTTGTCTTTTTTTTTTCTGCTTTGCCCGGCATCCCACACTCTTGATTCCCTGAGTGAACTCAGCAGCTCTCAGGAAGGTAGACAAGAACTGGAATGTGACAAGTGACCATGAATCATCTGAGTCTAAAGACGAATACTGCTGGCACTCTCCGCATTGGAGAAGTAACTCACATTCACCTCCACTGACTTTTACATATATATATTTTCAATTTAACATGTTTTAAGATGCTATACACATATGCCAAAAAACTCAAAATTCATTATATAAAGTGAGGTCACCAAGACAATAGTTATGAAAAAGTTGTTCAATATCGGGTTATTAATGAGTCTTTGATCACATCAACTGACAGTTTCTTTTTAAGACTAATATTAAAATGTTTCTGCAGTCAAAGCAATTATTTTTTTCCAAATCAATAACCATTTCTTCTCTCAACTTTCAAGAGTGCCAGCTTGCCCTTATTGTTTATTTTGAAGTGTGCTATTTAAAACAGCAAAGTTGTCACTATGCTTTGTTAAACAGAACAATTATTTTTGAGAACCATTTCATGGGTAAACCTTCTGCAAACCACATTTCTGTGGAGGGTCATGACTTTCTAGCTCTGCGGTCTTCTGGAACATTCTTTAACAGATGTAATCTCTGAAGTGACTGCCATGGTGAAATGTTATGCATGTGACCTCTGGTTCAAACCTAGTCTTGATTGTTGATTGTTACTAAGTTTTGTGACCTGAGGAAAAAGTCTTCACTTCTGGATTCTGAAAGGCTTGAATGCTGCTACTCCTTCTGCTGGAATTCCAGGGGAGTCACCTGAGCCAGAGCATATGCTGAGCTAATAGGAGGGAGGGAGGCCTGTGAGAAGTCCCTCAAACCAAATTCAGCAGAAAGACTGAGCTGGGAGAGAACTAGGCATTTTTTTCAGATTTCCAAGTCTGCCACAATCTCCTCTGCTTTCTATTTCTTCACACTTGGAGACAAAGATTTTTGTATCTGCTAGACCACACAGACAACCTGATTGTGAGGGAAACAACATATAACAAAACCAATTTCACTAAATACTAATTGATGTAGTGAGTCCACAGTGAACATCATACAAGATAGAGTCTTTAGGACTGAGAATTTACTAAGAACGACTGAGTGAAGCAGTAGTGTGTGGGGTCCTTCTTGAATTTGGGTTTCAGCTCCTGGCAGAAGGACTCACTTGTTAAAATCAGATTTCTATTCTTTATATGCTGTTCCATTCAATTCTGTCCCATTCCATTCCGCTCCATTCCACTGCATTCTGTTCTATTCCATGGATGGGTTAGAGCTCACCAGGCAGGAATGCTGACTCTCAGGACACTTCCTGCAGGCAGTTCTGCTGGGGTGGAGGACACGCCTAGCAGAAGTGCTGGCAGGGTATGTCATAAAACCAGACTATAAAGCCAGAGAGGACTGACAGCAGATGGTGGTGCACCTAGTAGATCACACATACTACCACGTGCATGAGTTCAAGTCCCTGACCCTCACCCAGGGTGGAGAGAAGCTTCACAAGCACTGCTTCAGGTCTCTCTCTTTCTCCTTCTTGTCTCTCCATCTCTGGCTCAGAAAAAAAAAAAAAAAACTAAAACAGAAAAATAGTCACTGGGGAACAGTGGAGTCAGTGGAGTTGTCTTGCAAGTACCACGGCCTACCAATATACTTTTCTCTCTCTCTTTTTATTAGTGATTTCATATTGATTTATACACTTGTAAGATAATAGGCATACACTTGCATACAGTCCCCACCACCAGAGTTCTGTATCCAGTCCCCTCCATTGAAAGGTTCTCTATTCTTTATCCTTCTGGGAATATGAACCAAAACTTTTATGGGGAGCAGAAGGTGGGAGGTCTGGCTTCTGTAAGTGCTTCTCCACTGGACATGGGTGTTGGCAGGCGGATCCACACCCCCAGCCTGTTTCTATCTTTCCCTAGTGGGGCAGGGCTCTCGAGTGGTGGGGTTCTAGAACGCAGACACACCAGTGTAGGAAGAGAAGGAGGGAAGGAGGAAGGAAGAGTGGAGGGGAGAAGGAAATGGCAGGGAGGAAGGATACAGAAATTGAAGAGGGGCAAACAAGGTTGCCTGCATCCATTCAGCATTGGCCACCCCTCACTGCCCCCCTGGCATGGGGCCTCTTCCTGGCTTTAGGCTGGCAGTCTCCTTCTCTCCCACCTCCCTGGAACCCTAGGCCAGCTGAACACGTGTCTGGTGCTCTGCCTCTGCGGCCTCAGTCATCTCCTCTCTGCCAACTGCCTCCCTCCCATTCTGAAGCCAGCTGCTCTTGCTCATCTGTTTGCTGACGCTGCCGAGATCAGGTCGGCACTTTAATAAGGTCTCACGTGACAGTGCTGGGACCTCGGACAGCTTCCAGGCTCTTTCCCTGAAGTGCCACCAGCCGACAGGAAAGAACACATACCCTGGAGGGGCCTGGGGGCACAGCCCAAAGCCGCCCAAAGCAAGTCTGGGAGAGCTTTCAAGTATTATGTTTTGTTTTAAAAATACATGGGGGCTTTATATTCTGTTCCACAAATGTCTCGGTATTTGTGTTAGCATCAGAACAATCTCCTTCAGCTTGCTGAGAGAGTGATGCTCCTGGCAGACCTGTCCTGTTAATCCTGCCACAGTTCATGCCTCTCCTTAGACCCTGCAACCCCAATGCACATGTAGAGGCTGGAGGGTGGGGGGCTCTGTTCTGCGCCTAGAATCTCTCCCTTTGAGGGGAGAGTCGTGGCACAAGCTGCAGGTCAGCATGGAGGTGCCCTCTGCTCTTGTATGAGGATGCTTGGCCAGTGAAGGGCTAGCCAGCCCCAGCTCAGTCATTTTTGCTCTCTCTCTTCCCGTTCACTTCTCCCCCTCCCTCTTTCCTTTCTCATGCTGTCCCTCCTTCCCTAGCTCAGTCATTTTTGCTCTCTCTCTTCCCGTTCACTTCTCCCCCTCCCTCTTTCCTTTCTCATGCTGTCCCTCCTTCCCTAGCTCAGTCATTTTTGCTCTCTCTCTTCCCGTTCACTTCTCCCTCTCCCTCTTTCCTTTCTCATGCTGTCCCTCCTTCCCTTTCTCTTTCTGCCTTCTTCTTTTCCTCCCTCTCTTCCACCTTCACTTCCTCGTTCCTATTTTTTCACTTTCTCTCTTTGCCTCTCTCTTTTCTTGTCTTTCCTTCTCTTAAACCCTCCCAAACTTTATCACAAGATGCCAAAATATAGCTCTGCCTCTTTAGGCTAACTACTTAGAACATCTCCTCATGGTGACAAGGCTCAGAGCTGGGTGAGCCTGAGCAAAGGCCTTCAGAAAGCAAGGAGGCCCTTCATTTGCATCTGTACAGATTCCTACTCTGTCTCTCTCTCTCTCTCTCTCTTTCTTCCTTCCTTCCTTCCTTCCTTCCTTCCTTTCTTCCTTTCTCTCTTTCTTTTTGTAATTGTCACCAGGGTTATCACCAGGGCTTGATGTCTATAAACAAATCCACTGCTCCTGGCAGCCATTTTTCCCCATTTTAATGGCTAGGACAGAGAGAAGTGGAGAGAGAGAGAGAGAGAGAGAGAGAGAGAGAGAGAGAGAAGAGACAGATAAGAGATAGACACCTGTAGACCTGTTTTACCACACATGAAGTGCGCACCCACAACTTCAAACCTGAATCCCTTGTTTGGGACATAGCACTTTATGTGTGCTTAACCTGGTGTGCCACTGCCCACCCCCCATTTTTCTCTTTATTTTATACGGAGAGAAATTTTCAGATAGGGAGGTATAGAAGGAGAAAGAGAGAAAACTGCAGGTGGGGAAAGGGGGCTCAAACCCAGGCCTTCATGCATCATAATGTGTACACCTAACCAGGCATGCCACCACCTGGCCCCACTGCTTTACATTTTCCAAATTATATCACACACACACACACACACACACACACACACACACACACATACACACACATACACACACATTAGAGGCAACACAATATATTTAACTTAAGCGAGCAGAGGGTTGATACCCCCAGGGGAGTCATTTTTTTAAAGTGTGTCAGAAAGTGGGTCCCCACTGTGGTTATCACATCAGGGCTCTTAGTGAAGGGGCTGCCTTTCCTACCATAGACCCCTGGCCCTCCCTGGCTTCTTCCTGGGTCTGAGCTCTGAGTCAGTGGACTGCAGGGACCCCCCCCCCCTGGAGATAGCAGGCCAGTCAGTCTCCCTTGCCTTTGAGCACTGGGGACATTTAGCACAGGCCTTGTCAAGGGGATCTGAGACAGGTCCCCAGGCCGGAGCCCCAGCTGCCTTCAGAGAGTCTGGCTATGGGTCCTCACCGAAGGTGTCAGGTAGGCGAGCAGGAGCCCATAGCTTGATACACACCACCAGGTTATCTCAGAAAATGCACCCCCTTCACAGGCAAGTGTGTGTTCTCAGCATCTGCCTCCCGAAGGAAAATGTAGTTCACATCCTTTAGGGGAACTGTTTTCCAGATTCCAGATGAAGTCAGGATGGACATTTGTAATATGGGAAAAGCCTTGTCGGGCCTCCCAGCCCTCACAGACTGCTGTAATCTTGCCATGACGAGATCCTGCTAGCCCCTGAGCTCTGTGCTCTGTGCCATTCCCACAGAATGCATTCGACAGCCATTGGGTGACAGGCGACGCAGCTACATGCAGAAGTGGTCAGAGTTCAAGTTACGGTTAATTACAGGCTGTCAGTTACCAAGTGGGAAGTTCAAAACACAGCCTTTAACCGACACACACGCTAACCCGGTTCACAAGAAGAAAAACATTTTTTAAAACAGCATTTAGCATTTGCTACAAAGCACTAGAAAGAAGCCAGAGGGGGAAACAATTAAAAGATCATACTGAGTGACAAATCTGCTTGTCTGCACAAACACGGAAGTGGGACCAGTGTTTGGAATGTGCGTGTACACCAAGGCAAGGTGGAGACCAGATTATGAGCAGTGACAATCTCCCCACCACCCAACAGGGCTGCCCGGGGTCCCCACTGGCTACCAGGCTGTGCGGGCAGGCTATAAGCACAACTTTTCAGAGTAAACTTGACACAGATACTGACCATGGTGCCAGGCTTGGAAACCACATTGCTCTGGTTCACTGGAAGCTGGTTCACAGTCCATCTCTGTGCCTCATGCCTCATCTCTCATCAGTTCAGAACAGAAACAGTCCCCTTAGAGGTAGAGGGCAATGCAGTGGATGGAGCTGGGTCTTGCAGAAGGGCAGTCTTAAATTGGATCCCAACATGGCCTCTGCCAGACTGATGTACTGGTTTGCTTGTACACAGGCATGCACACAGACACACACACACACACACACACACACACACACACACACACACAGAGAGACACACACGTTCTAGCATTAAAAAGGAAACAAATGCATCTGGAATGGCATTAGGATAGCCTCCACCTTATCTGTCGTTCTGAGGACTGTGTGCCTTCACAAACAAAAGGCACTTAGAACAACGCCTGACAGGGAGGCAGCGCACTGCAAGTCTAGCTACTATTATTTTTGCCTGTCCAGATGGAATTACTCAGAACATCTCCTCATTAGAGCAGCACCTGCAGGAGATAAAAGCTTGTGCACACACACGCAAACACACACGTCTACACTTCTACGTCTATATAAGCCCATTAACATTTCCGTCATCCTTTACACGAGGCTATTGTTTGTACAATGAGTTTAAATAACTCAATTACGAGTCGTACCAAGCCTTCTAATTGAGTTTATACTGTTACAGCCTTGAAGACTAATGCATCCTTAGAGCGATGTGCAAAGATTCACACGGACCCTTACATATAAATAACAAAGTCCTAAAGTCCCAGCGTCTTCCTTTCATTCCCCAGATTTCAACCAATTGTTTCTTTTATAATGTGTTGCCTGGGATAGGAGCCAGAATCCTATGCATTTGCTACTTTCCTGGACCAATTTTTATTTTATTTTCCAGTGAGACAGAGAGGAAGTCACAGAGAGAAGGGGGGTTCTCAGGTGGTAGTGCAGCTGGTTAAGTGCGTGTGGTACAAAGCACATGGACTGGCTAAGAATCCAGGTTTCAGCCCCTGGATCCCCACCTGCAGGGAGGTTGCTTCACAGGCAGTGAAGCACATCTGCAAGTGTCTATCTTTCTCTCTCCCCTCTGTCTTCCCCTCCTCTCTTGATTTTTCTCTGTCCTATCCAGCAGCAACAACAATAATAGTAACCACAGCAACCATAAAACAAGGGCAACAACAACAACAATAAAAACAGAAAGATGAGAGAGGTAGAGAAATAATGAGAGAGGGTAAAGAGAGGAGTGGCAGAACATGAGAGAGAGCACAGAACACACTCCATGTCCAGGGAGCTCCCGGAGTGCTGCCCAGGGTGATCCTGTGTGCCATGTGGCGCTCTGCCTGCCAGCACCCCCTCACCCCCAGCTGGTCGTCAGACTCCAGCAGCCAGAGTGAGCTCTGCCCCTCAGTCCTGTGGAGCACCCACTCCAACCCTGCTCACCACGTTGGATGCATTCCAGCCATAAGGTGACAGGCACTGAGTCACTTCCTGAGGCAGTGTCTGGGGACCTGAGAGCTGGCAGCTCTTCTCACCACAGTTCCTGTCTCCTTTCTTCATGCAGCCCTTCATTGTTGTTGTTACTTGAGCTTCACTGCTCAGAGTCAACACTTTCAGATAGAATGAGAGAGGGATGGAGGAGGGAAGGCAGGGGAGAAGGAAGGACACTGTGTAACACTGAAGTTCCCCCCACCCCCAGTGAAGTGAGGGCCAGATTCGACCCTGGGTCATGTACATGGCAAAGCAACCCCAACACACACACACACACACACACACACACACACACACACACACACACACACACACCTTGAGTTATCTTGCTACCTTCTAACCAGCCACTGTGCTAGGTAACTTTACAAGTATGGGCTCACTTAATACCCGTAAGATGCATTGTCCCACAACAGAAAGAGGGCAGTACAGCTGATGCAGTTTCCTTAAAGTTTGAGGTTTTGGTATTCCAGACTCAGTCCCTGAACCACCATAAGCCAGAGCTGAGCAGTGCCCAGATTTGTTTTTAAAGGCTGTATTACTCCCATTCTACTGATCAGGATACAAGAGCTTAAACAGTTAAGTACAAAACCAGTAGAAAAAAAAATATCCAGAAAGAAGTCACCAGATGCCGGAGCTGGAGTTTAAGCACTGAGACTGATCAGCTTAGACATCTGCTTTCTGGGTGAGCCTCCACGGACTCAGGCTCCCCACCTCCCCTCCCCACTAGTAACTTTTAGTTTAGGTTTTTGTCACTGATACCAGGCTTGGGAGTTGGTGGCCACTGTCTAATACAATCTGGAGAGTGGTGGAATTCAGGCTTTTGGAAGGCAGTGTTAAAGAGTCCTAGGAAGACAGTGGGCATAGGGTGGCAGCAGTGGTGATCTGGCCAGCTTGGGACTGGCAGCCACTGGTTGAGAATGTTATCACAACACACCACCCTTCCACAAAGACGCCCCCAGAGCCTCCCCAGCTCCAGCCTCTTGGCTAATTGTGGTCAGCAGGCATGGCTCAGGTCTGAGGACTTCCATCAACTGAAGGGGAACAAGCCCAGGGAGATACAGTGCCCACTCCGGGAACTGAGGAGATGAGTGGGGCCTCAGAAAGGTGGCGCAGGGTCGTGAAGACCAGACCAGGGCTCTCTGTAGAGACCAGCGAGTAAGGAGGCCTGGGAAGAGGGGAGGCAGGGGCTGGCTGGCTGGCTGTGTGTTCATAGCAGTGTGTTCGTGATTTCTGCTTGCCAGGCAGTGCATATAGCCCAGATGTTACACTTTTGGCAAGGTGCCTGTCTGCCCTTCAAAGAACACATGGGGGTCCAGGCAGTGGCGCACTTGGTTAAGTGCACATACACACATCACAGTGCACAAGGACCCAGGTTCAAGCCCCTGGTCCCCACCTGCAGGGGGGAAGCTTCACAAGTGGTGAAGCAGGGCTGCAGGTGTCTCTTTGACTCTTTCCCTCTCTATCTCCACTGCCCTCTCAATTTCTCCCTGTCTCACCCCAATAATAAGTAAATAAATAAAAGGTTAAAATAAAACTGACATTTTAAAAAAAACAAAGAAAACATGGTGCAGGGAGGCTAATAAACAGGTCATGAGCAGCCAGAGCAGAGACAGGTCTGCAGAGCGGCTACAGCCAGAGAGGGGGCTGTCTGTAGGAAGCCAGATGGCCACTGGTGCCCATTCTGGATGAAGGGATGGCAGGAGAGTGCAGGAGACAGCTGTGTGGCTCTCGAGCTGGCAGAGGGAAAGGCAAGCATATTCCAAAAGTGTAGACTATGGCGGTTCTCACAGTGAGCTCCTCGGACAGTGCCTTCCTGCTCCCCATGCAGAAACCTGGGGGGGGGGGCTGCCTGGTGAACAGAGTTTGGATACGCACAGCAGCTCAACATTTCCTAGGCCAGGAGTGGTGCACCCAGTTGAGCACACACCACCAAGCACAAGGACCCAGGCTGAAGTCCCTGGCCCCCACTCGCAGAGGGGTGCAGGCGGGAAAAATTTGCAGGCAGTGAAACAGTTCTATCTCCCCCTCTACCACAATATCTCTCACCTCTCAATTTCTTTCTGTTCTATCAAATAAAAAATAAAGGGTAAAAAGGACCACAGGGAATGGTAAATTCGTCATGCAAGTACTGAGTCCCAGCAATAGGAGGAGAGAAGAAGGAGGAGGAGGAAGAGGAGGAGGAGGAGGAGGGGAAGGAGGAGGAGGGGGAGGAGGAGAATGAAGGAAGGTAGGTAGGTAGGAAAGAGGGAGGGAGGAAGAAGGATGGAAAAGGGAGAAGGGAGAGAGGAAGGAGAAGGGGACTGGGTGGAGGAAGGGAGGAAGGGGGAGGTGTTGGTATGCTTCTAAATCCTGCTTATAAGACCTTCTGTTTCGATCATCACATTAGGTTCGCTTGTATTACTTACGATGTGTTCTGTTTACATAGCCACTGTTGACTGAAAACCCCCCTGCCTCCGGGACATTGGTTTAATCCTCACTGGTTCCCACTTTTCCCTTCTCTCTGCCCCCTGTCCTATGCGCTTCCTTGTTCCTGACTCTTCTGCCTCAGGAGAGATGCAGGACAGAATTGAGTTGTGATTAGAAGAGATCAGATTGTTGAACCGCATCCCCGCTCGTCCATAAAGAGATACTGCTTCCCAGCTCAGCCACGAGTCCCTGATCGTCTCTCTCTCCCGCCCTCGAGGCTATTCTGACAGGGAGGGAGGAAGGAAGAGTGAGGAGAGGAGAAAAAGGCAAGAACCTTCCATAGTACTCTGGGGTTAGTTCATGGCTGACCTCATATGGCTTGATGAAAAACACTACTTTCTATTTATGTTTGTTTTGTTATCACTAAGGCATTGCCATTCTGGGATGAAATGTTCTTTTCAGATGAAAAAAGAAGAGATATGGTGGCAAAAGAAGAGAGAGAAAGAAACCATAGTAGCAGAGTTACTTCCAGTGCAGTGGGGTCCGGGCTTGAGGCTGGGTCATGTACATGGAAAGGCAGGTGTGCCATGCAGGTGAGCTATCGTGATGTACTGAGAAAAACCACTGTTAACCAAGGAGTGGGGGCATCTTTTTAAAAAATTATCTTTATTCATTGAAAAGAGACAGCCAGAAATTGAGAGGGCAGAGGTGACAGGGAAGGAGAGAGACACCCGCAGCCCTGCTCTACTACCTGTGAAGCCTTCCCCCTGCAGGTGGGACTAGTCTTTTTCTTTTTTGCCTCCAGAGTTATTGCTGAGGTTTGGTGCTTGCATTACAAACCCACTGCTCATGGAGGCTATTTTTTCCCTTTTGTTAACCTTATTTTTTTTTTATCTTTGTTGTGGTTATTAATATTGTTGTTATTGATACCATTGTTGTTGGATAGGAAAGAGAAATGGAGAGAGGAGGGGAAGACAGAGAGGGGGAGAGAAAGACAGACACCTACAGACCTGTTTCATTGCTTGTGAAGCGACTTCCCTGCAGGTGGGGAGCCGGGGGCTCGAACCAGGATCCTTAGCTGGTCCTTGCACTTCGTGCCAGGTGAGCTTAACCCCCTGCACTACCACCTGACCCCTAGGCTCTTATTATTATTATTTTAATTTTTATTTATAAAATGGAAAGACTGACAAGACCATAGGGTAAGAGGGTTGTACCCCCACCAGCAGAACTCCATACCCCATCCCCTCCTCCATAGCTTTCCTATTTAACTCCTTGGGAGTATGGAGCCTGGGTGATTATGGGATGCAGAAGGTGGAAGGTCTGGCTTCTGTAATTGCTTCCCAGCTAAACATGGGCATTGACAGGTTTATCCATACTCCCAGGCTTTCTCCCTCTCTTTCCCTAGTGGGGCAGGGCTCTGGGGAAGTGGGGGCTTTAAGACACATTGGTAGGGTCATCTGCCCTGGGAAGTGGGGTTGGCATCATGTAGCATCTGGAATCTGGAATCTCACCTGTTTATTAAGAATGGCCTGTGCCAACCACTGCTGCCCGAGGCTAGGCAAGGGGTCTGTGCACTTAACTGAGAGGAATAAGAGTACTTATTCTTACGCTTGCTGCAGAAGGCAGAAAGAAGAGTGGCACTGCGCACCACACAGAGCCTCCAGTCCTAAGTGCTTTGCTACACTGGGTGCAGAGAAGACCCCTCATCCCTGCTGAGAATGTTGGGTCCCGGGAGGGTCTCAAGTACATTCAAGATCCTAGGAGTGTCTTAGGCAGGTGCCTCCAGACAGAGGCTGGAAGGATCCTGGGACAACATTAGCATTTTCATGACAGGGTCAAGGGGAAGGTCTGACAGGCAAGCACCTCTTGGAGGACTTTAGAATAGGCCTTTGCTTTGTGGAGCAAGAAAAATAACAGAAAAGAAACAGTCGGTGGATATCTTAATGTGTCCACCTCAGCCAGCCTCTCAGGATGTTCTGCAAGTACTTGTGAATGGCTTGGTGACCAGGGACTCATTAACATAATTATTCATTAGTTCATTAGCTCATTAGTTCATTAGTTCATAACGTAATCATTCATTAGTAACGTTATTATTAAATAACGTAATTATTCCTCCTCCCCTTCTTTATTTCTCCTTAAGGTTTGTACTCTAAAGGCAGGGTTCTCCTTTTCAAGGCCATTACTTTTCAGCTCACTGAATGTTTCCTTATAGGGCCATGGCGTTAAGTTTAAGGTTATGTTCCTTATAGGGCCATGGTGTTAAGTTTAAGGTTATATCAAAGGGATGTATCAAGTCACTCTTGCAGGTAAAGATGTACTAGTGATGTGTAGTTAGAAGAGTATGAACATTTCCAAACTATTAGTTTGGTATTAATGGCCTGCATATTTAGGGGAAGTGAGTCAAAGCTGCGCTGTTTACACTAAAGAGCCTCCTGGAACTGGCAGAAAGGCTCACTGGGATAGAGCACTCTTTGCCCTGTGCACAACCCTGTTCATGCTCAGCCCCCACCACAACCAAGGAAGCCTGGGTGCTGTGTCCTCTTCCTCCTTCTCCTCCTCCTCTCTTCCTCCTCCTCCTTCTTCTTCTACTCTTCTTTCTCTCTCCCTCTCTCTCTCTCTCTCCCTCCCTCTCTCTCCCTACTTGTCTATCTGCATCTATAAATAAATAAATATTTCAGAAAAACAGAGCCACCTTCTGTGCTGTGAATGGTGTTTCCATGTGGTGCTATGGGCTCAAACCTGGGTCTTCAGATATATGTCTTCAATGTCTGAATTCCTTTACAATGTCAGTCCTTAGCATTTTACAGATGAAAATTAACCTGCAAAGACTGTTAACCAAACCCTTGATTTCTGAATGAAGAATTTGAGGCCGACAGATAGGAAGGCACCAAGGTTCACAAAGTGACTCTTCATGAAGAGTGGTGTCACTGGGCCCTGGAGCAGCTTCTTCCTCTCACATGGCAGGACAGTGCCTGGAGTATTTTTTAGGATAGACACCCTTGGTCAGATTTACACAGGGTATACTGAGAATCAGGCTCTCTATTAATCAAATGTTTATGCAAAGTAATTTTATTAACCTAAGGCTGATATCAAATATATTTAGAATTAAACAGTTTATTCATTCTAACTTTTTCAATGGAGCTAGAAAATTCCTTACTGATATTAAAAGCACAGAAAGAACGTTAGTCTACTGCACCACCTCCCTGCAGAGAGGTCTCAGTCCATCTGCACACAGATCCCCTGAGGATAGGTTTAGTCCACCTGCATATACCTCTGCTCATTTACTGAACGATATTCAAAATAGAGGTCACATTCCTAGTCACTTCAGGAACACTTTTTTCCCCTTGTGGGTTTGGGGTCACGAAGATGAAGGTCCCACCGCTCTCAGGTCAGGTAAGCATTTTCCTTCTACGTAACAGATGTAGTGAGATGCAGAGAGAGAGACAGAGAGAAACGGAGAGACAGCCCCACACTGGCACTTTCTCCCTTGCTGCTGTGTTCTCCTATGGTGCTGGGGCCAGAGCGTAGCAAGGTGCGTGTCCTGCCAGGCATGCTAATCCTCAAGCCCCCCCCCCAAATATTCCCAATAACAATGAGAAAGACAGAAAAGGAGGCAGACAGAGCATCACCCTAGCATATATAGCGCCAGGGATCAAATGTGAAGCCTCCTGTCTGCAAGTCCTTTACTCTAGTGCTGAAGCACCGGCCTTGAGGTCCACACAGTCAGTCCCTGGGAGCAGCCCCCAGTGCAGGGATGAGGGCAGAGCTTGAGTCAAAGCCCTTGGCTCGCACTCAGCTGCAGGCCTGACCTCTAGTCTAGCTGGCTTCCTCAGGCAGTGCAGCCATTCCTCATCAGGTGGTCAGACACTAAGCGTCACTGAGCACCTTCACAGAGCTCCCTCACTGTGCTGTAGAGGAGGGCGGCTCAGCAACACCAACTTCAGATCTGCCTGGATTTATGAAGCTCATCAGCTGTCACGAGGGCAGAGCCTACAGGAAGCAGGTGAACAGGCCTGGGGGTGAGGTGTAGAGGCCAAGGGAAGGGAAGGGGAGGGGCATCCACTTAGTGGGATCCATGCAAAGATCAGCCTGAAACTCAGCCTCGCTGACACCTAGAAAGAAAGACCTTTGATGCACACTGCCAAATGAAACAGAATTCAGCAACGCTGAGTTGAGAAGCACCACCAGGCACCCACATGCCTGAATCTGCATCTGCAGGGTCCCAGGTTCCGTGCCCTGCGCCAGTGTTGAAACATATTCTGGTCTCTCCTTTCCTCTCCCAGTTTCTCTAATGAAAGTTAATAAATGCGATATTTACATAAATAGATAAAACAGGCTCAGCTGATGGCTTAAGTTCATAAAGCCTGAAAGACCTGTCTCTTTATTATTTTACTTTTATCTTCATGAATCAGCACTGCAAATACACAGATTAGGGCATTTTTAATATTCAAAAACCAAAGGTTCTAATGATGGTTTCTCAAAGTCTGTATTTAACTTACAAATTTATTTATTAAATTAGGGTGTGTGGACCCTGTTCCCCAGGTTAAATATTAAGGCTACAGAAAATATCTGAAATCAAGTATTTCTACATTTGTGCCTCATTTTATTCATATTAGATTTAAAAAGAAAGAAGGAAAGAAAGAAAGAGAGAAAGAAGGAAGGAAGGAAGGAAGGAAGGAAGGAAGGAAGGAAGGAAGGAAGGAAGGAAAGCTATAGCTGTTTCCTGCCAACTCTCACATGGTTGGTGCACGATTTAAATGAACTCCGCAGTCGTTCTGAGAGTCTCCAGAAGCTGCTTGCCATATATCAAAGTATTTAAGCTGTGTTCCCCATTGTATAAATTCAAAGCACTTGTCAGCACCCCATGAATGTTTTACTAAGGTCACCTGAAGGAAACACACTTATTCCAGGTGTCTGTTTCCCTCTAATCTGTTGAGAGTGAAGTTTTTGATCGTATCTGATGTTTGATCTTGGCAGTTATAATCAAGGAGTTTCCTACAAAAAGAGAGGGAGGCCTCTGTACTCAGAAAGACAATCAAAGAAGGCAGAGGCCCAAGTTCTAGCCCTTTCTTTTTCTACTTCCCGGGGTCCAGGTGGGATGCCTAGGCCCTTCCTGGTGGCTGGGTAGCATCCCAGGGCTGAGAACCCCTCCATCTTCCCGGGAGCTCAGACCGCTCTCTCTGGTACCCAGCCCTGCTCTGTGCAGCTGCTCTGTGCCTCAAACACTCGTGCTCCCGTGTCTGCAATGCCTGACTCATCCTCCTCAGATCTTGGTCTCCCAGGTGCTATCTTCTCAAGTCTCAGCTAAAAAGTCCCCTTTATGGAAACAGCTCTCCCGCCTGCTTCCCTGTCTCCCCTCCTCCCTGTGGGCATGATTTTTTTTTTTTTTGTTTTCACATGGCTGCACCCAAGCCTGTGTCTCTTCCCATCTGTCTTTGAAGGAAATGGGGAGTCTCATGCTTGTGCTTTCAAGCCTGGCCCATCCCACCCTGCAAGAAAGCTCCTAAGAAAGCAGAGACTGCTCTGTCCTGTCCACAGTAAGAAATGTAGCCCTGAGACCAAGACACCAAGAGCACGAGAAGCAGGGGCTTGCACAGGCAGCTCCCTTATCCCAGTATGTGATGGGGAAAAGAAGGCGGTGCTTCAGCTCTCGAAAACAGCATTTTCTTTGCAGAGTTGGGACCTCAGCTAAGCTCCTGAATTTGGATTGATTATTTTTGCCTCTAGAAATGGATCTGCATATCTGTGACCAAAATTGGTGTCCTCACTGCATCCTGTGACTTCTCCAGCATGTGGCCCTCAGACTGTCCATCAAGCACTTTCTAAGATATCACTGTTGTGGCTTTGCTGGTGGTATTTGAGATAAGATGCTCTTATCTATTTATTATTGGATAGAGAGAGAGTGGAATTGAGAGGACAGAGGGACATGGAGAGGGAGAAGGGGAGAATAGAGACGCCTGCAGTACTGTTTCAGCTCTTCTGAAGATTTCTCCTTGCCAGTGGGGACCAGGGGCTTGAACCCAGCACCTTGTGCATTATAACATGCACCCTCAACTTTTTAAAATCACTAATAAAATAAAAACAAATGGATTTCAATTCCTCCTTCTTTTGAAAACCACACAGCTTCATGCAGACATGTTTCTACACACTTAAAATATGAACTAGGTTCTGTTTTTTGTTTAGTCAGGGCTTTAGGGGTCTTTGCACCTGCACAATCCCACTGTTTCCAAAAGACTCTTTCTTCTTCTGCTTGTTTGTTTTTTCCCCCTCAGATAGAGGAGTAGAGGCAGAAAGGAAGAACAAGACCGAGCGGGACTGAGAGACACCCCAGCACTGTCCCGCATCTTGTGAAGATGCCCCTTTGCAGAGATGCTTCCATATGGCCACTCAGAGCTCAACCCTGTGCCCTCACACCTGGGAAAGCCTGTGCTCTGTGGGGAAAGGTCTCTGTAGCCTGATGAAGCCCAAATGTCAGAAACTGTCACAGAAAATGTCCAGGAGGATACTGAGTAGCCTTCAAAGGTCTGCAAAAATAAAATGATGGGGGGGGTGTTGTATGGTGACACATCGGGTTAAGTGTATATAATACTAAGCACAATGATCCGGGTTCAAGCCCCCAGCTCCTCACCAGCAGGGGGACTCGTCACAAACTGTGAAGCAGGTCTGCAGGTGTCTCTCTTCTTAAAATTTTATTATCTTTATTTACTTATTAGATAGAGATAGTCAGAAGTCCAGAGGATTGGAGAGGCAGAGAGGGAGAGAGACAGAGAGTTTACACCTGCAGCCTTGCTTCACCACTTGTGAAGATTTCCTTCTGCAGGTGGAGACCAGGGGCTTGAACCTAGGAACTTGCATATTGTAACATGTGCACTCAACCAGGTACACCACCATCTGACCCCTCTCTCTCCCTCTTTACTGTACCCTCCTCCCACAATTTCTCTCTGTCCTATCAAATAAAATGGAAGAAAATGGCTGGTGACATCAGTGAAATCATAGTGCTGGCACTGAGCCCCACTGATAAGTCTGGAGGAAAGTAAATACAATAAAATTAAATAAAATAAAATAACCAGCCAGCCACCCTACCTATAGTAATTGAAGGTACTTTGAATTCTTATACAGTCCAAGAGAAAAACTTTCTTTTCTTTAAAACCTGATTTACTCCAAAAGGGAGTAAAGAGTGATGGCTTCTCCCGGGGGAAGGCTGGAGGAAGACAAAGCAAAGTGCAGGGCTGCCTGCCGCCCCCCTGCACCCCCAGGGAGCAGCACCCAACCCCACGCCCCCCCATGTGTAATCTGTTGGTGCAGGAACAGCGCTTACCCTCACAAGATAAATCACAGTCACCAAGGTTATCTCCCCAAGAAGAGACTCTCTTTATTAATATGCCTCAGATTGTCACAACACTACAAAGCCAAAAATGAGTTTTCTTTGATCAATAAATTGTAGGCTGAGAAAGAAAATACTAATTTTCTATTTCTTGGATACCCAGTAGTAATATGTAACAGAGTTTTCCAAAAGGGTTCTCAGAAACCTGACATAGAATTATCTGAAATTACACTTGACTATCCCTACACAATCACTCTCTTCTCTGCCTTTTTTTTTTAAGTGGTGTCTTCTGGACTTGGCAGCCTTTTATTTATTTTTTATTTTTTTAAGAAAGCTTTGTGTACAGACATATTTTTTTCCCCTCAAATTAGTGTAAGCTAGGGACAGAAGCACAGTGGAACTTAGAGAGAAAGGCTGTCAATCCTCTGCTGTCAGGTATGGGCTTAGACACACTCCCTCTTCCACCTGAAGACGAAGGCCAACTCCTGCTGTCATGTCACAAAACATAGATCTGGCACCCTCCAGCCCAGGGCTGGGAGAATGCTATGGAAACATGTGGAGATAGTGGCAGATCAAGAGGAACCAGAGTGGTGGCAGAGCAGATCCAGAGCGAGTCACAGAGGCCAGGGCAGGGCGGAGCAGGGAAGAGCAGGGAGGACTGAAGGTGTGCCAGGGCAGGGGGTGCATTTTAACCCTCTAGGCTTCCTTCTCCTGGCCCCTTAAAATCAGTATTCTAAATAGGGGCTCATCTTGTCCCCAGAGAGACATGCTGCCTCTCATCCCTAGGGCAGAGAGGGAATGCAGCCTGCATCTAGGGGAAGGCGGTCAGGGACGAGACACTGTCAACAACCTACAAGGCAGGGCTTATAGGAGGCCCCCTGCCCACTGCACACACAGTCACTGACCACAGACAGAGCACTGGGTACATCCTGGCCTGAAGGCCTTTGCCACTCTCCCTCAATCTCACAGATGTCTCCCTCATTTAATCTCCTTACATGAGTCCTCTCATCTGAATCTCTGCTTCTCAGAGCTTCTGAGCTAAGGGCCTTTGGTGCTTCTTGTAGGGCAAGCACTACCAGACCGCCTACCATGTGCCTGGTGATGTGCCACCTGCTTTAGAAAGACGTCACTGAATTTCCAGCTCACCCTGCTTAGTGTGCACATATTGTTACTCCAATATCATAAATGGACTGCGCCAGACTCTTTTAGCTACTTGCTGTCAAAGACAGAATTCAACCTAGACAGTGGAGCACTGTAGACCAACGTTCTCTTAACTGTGCTGCACTGTCCTAAGCATTCTACTCTCATAGTGAAATGCGACTGCTAAAGTTCATTGGATTCATTACCTCATTGGATGTGCTTTCTTTTTCAATATTGACTATGTTATTTTTTCTTACAGCAGATTTTTTCCTATTTTTAAATTCATTTTTGTATTCCCAGGTAAGACATGCCCTTATTCTAACAGAATCAAATATAGAGACAGTAGTGCTATTTATAACCCACTAACGAGTGACCCCAGATTTTCAGGAGATGGATTTGAATACCTGTCTCCCTGTCTGAACAAGTCTTTGTTCCAAATGAGTCAAGTGCAGCCGTATCTCTCTGCAGTCTGAATCTAGGTGTTCAGCTAAGAAGGAAAGGTGGGCACAGAGGCACCTTGTGCACCTCAAGTTTTAAGGAGAAGTACAGGCAAGATTGCAGCCTCGTGAGTACAAAACAAATACATGCAGCTGCGGGAGGCGACTTGCCTTGTAAAGAGATAACTGGTCAGTGTCTTTGCACTGGGATTTTACCTTAAAGCCACACGGCAGTTGCCCACCTCTGAGAAATCACTTTATAGTCTGTGAGGAGCCCGACCTCCAGAAACAGACTCAGACAACCAGAGCTCCTTACTCCTTCACAGCCTCCTTTCTGTGATCTCTCCTTTATTGTGCAAATTCAACTCTGGTCACTGACACTCTTCTTTTAACAAAAGTTACTTATTTTTAAGCCTGTGATCTTGGAACTCAGCTTCAAGGTCTTCCTAGAGTTTAGCCGAGATGACTTTGTTATTTGCAAATTTGGGCTGACTCTTGCCCTCTCACTGGATGCTAATGCCCTTTACTTTTCATTCAAAGTTTCAGAATATCTTCTCTGGGCAAACAGAGGAGGCACAGGGATGGCAGGAAGCTGGTTCATGTGCCACTGTGCAACTAGATCTTTTTACTCTCTCTGTCAAATTCAAATGTCAATCCACTATTCATGTGTGTAGGGAGGGTTCTAACACACACCTCTCTAGCTTCTTTCAAAATTGCTTCAATTTCTCTAAGTCAAAGGCCTATTGAACCTTTGGAAATTATCTGTGGGATCCATTCACATGACTTACTCAGCACACAATGCAGTGCTTTGAGGGCTCATGAGAAGAGAGAAAAGGTAAAGATAAAGACTTTCAACAGCAAATAAACGTTTAATAAAAAGTCAAAATGTTAAAGAAAGATTTATATATGGAATTTTTCATGGAAAATTCTACTGCTATATATGAAGCTTGTGAATATGTTCCCTCCTGAGGTAAGTCTCAGTTAGTTTTCACTGGAATATCCTAGGGTGAGTTTTGGTGATCAATTCTTTTCCTGACAATACAAGTTGAAAGTTCAGTAAATTTATTTCCTATAACTTAGTAAGTGAATGCTTAAACATAGCTGTTTTCTAAATTGACTTCTGCTCTCAGAAATAAACACAGATCTGATTAGATCCACCTTGGCCTCTGGAAAATTAAACCGCAAATATAAAACCTTATTCTTGGACATTTTGTATTAGTATGAGAAATATTAAATGCCAAAGTACTAAATGACTAAAGAGTACAGGATTCTATACATTTTATATAGGAACATCTAAACCTTGGCTTGACTGACTGACAGACAGAAGGGAGAAAAGCCTTTGATAAAAGTATAACCACTAAAGCAAAGGGATCTCTCTGGGAGCTAAGGTGGCTTATTTATGGTGATTGGAGGAGGTGAGAAGCACTGACTTTTGAATATTGGGGATTCTTTTTTTCAAGGTGGTGAGCTAACAGGCTGTCTATCATCTGACTCCTATGATCAAATCTCTGTGGAGAGCGGAGAGGAGGCACCAAGCTTGTGCATGTGTCTCGGTTGTGAATGCTAATTCTCACTACTTTATTTGTGTTTCAGCCAGCTCAGTTCCAGAATGAGCCTCAGAGCTGCCTAAGAGCTATATATTCCCATCTCTAAAGTCCCTCCTAGTCTTCTAGGATTCAGACTAAGATTGTTAACTATGGTTCCCTCTGGGCAAGGACAGGGGTATTACTCCTTTATAGTTTTGTAAATTTTCTGCTCTGTGTATGTGTTGTTTTGTAATCAAAGTCACTACAGGTAAACGATTACAAGAATTTCATACGAGGCTCAGGGAGGGTCCTGATTCTCATATACATATCTTTGTTTAAAGAGGAAATGTGTCAAGTCTTCCCGGCAATCCCTGAAATAATGAATCTAGTTCTATTGTTACCTGAGTGCCAACCCCTTTATCACACATACCTTGTCTTTTCCAGAACAACTGAGCTATACAATAGCAAGTCTGTGTCCTTCCTAACTTCTATCTCCAGTCAGTTCACTGGCTTTCTGGTCAAAACAGTGTTTTCAGAAGATGGTCTGTCTCTACCCTCATTTCTCATCCCTCAGGCCCCCATGCACCCTTGCCTGGAACCCTGCCCTTCAAGGTAGCTTTGTGAGGCAGATGCCAAATCCTGTTTCTGCATATTTCTTTTAGGATCAGATCTGGAGGCAGTGGGATTTACAGTCTGAAGTCTACCCTGGTTTCCAAGGAGCAGCATCCCTCCTGCACTGAGGACTGTGTGTTGACTTGACTCTGGTGCGTGTGGAGAGAAGCCACCCACCGCCATGATGCCATGATGTCACACTTCTCTGGTCTGCGTCTCTGGATACCAGGCCTCCACTCTAATTGCTCTCTCCACACTGTGAACTACCCAGTCTTCCTGGGGGAAAGCTCCCTGGAATTTCAGAAGAGCAGCATGATGCCAGATTGTAAGGCTGGACCATTTTCAATTCCTGAGCTTCAACTGGCAATATTAAAGAATTAATTATAATGAAAAGGCAAAGAAACAGAATCTACCATGGATTCCATCTGGGAACAGTCTTTTCTTAGGCCTCATATAATTCTGATCCAACTAAACCTCTTAGTTTCCTTTTCCTTTATGTAGTAATAGGAAGCACTGAACCCAAGAATCTGATACAGATTATCATCAGGTATCAACTTGTTTTGAAAATGATTTATTACTCTCCAAAAAGGTGGCTACATCTCTGCTTATGTTCCAGATGTGCCTGAATATTTTCACCTGACTTGCGCTCAGTCCCTCTGAGATGCTGCTCCATGGGAACAAAGGGATACAGTGTGGCTGAGGAGGAAACCACCATGGATTTGCACATTTTGTTCTCAGTTAAGACAGTTATTCCTCTAAGTGGGAAGAACTACGTCTACTGACCAGTATGAAATCAGAAGGTGAAAGACACTGGCATCCATACCGTTAAACCAGAGCCCCCACTGGGTGCCTGAGGGGTGTGTTCCTCACACCGCCTGCTACCTCATGTGGAGTAGAGTGATGAAGTTGTTGCCAGGAAAGCACCTTCCAGGTGCCAGGGGTGGATTAGCCTCCTGTGCATCAAGCAAGCCCACTGTCAATCATACTAATACCCCCAGCTAGCGTACACTGCACTGCGTGTGTTTTGGTGTCAGCTAACAATATGGATGAATAAAGACAGAAGTGACAAGGGAAGTGATGTCCAGCTCATGTCAAGACATTCAGACTTGTGGTCTGGTGAACAAATGAATGAGTCGAATGCAGAAAGGAGGACCACACTGCTTACATTAGTCATCTGAATAAGGCATCATTGTTGGGTAGTATGCCAGCTCCCCCTGGCTTCTGCTTAACCAAGCACCGATATGCCTATATAGGGATTGGTTTGATCCCATTCAAAGCGGTCTACTTAAATCACTTTACACTTACATAAAGCACCACCTTCCCTCCAGGGCATTGGTGGTTCAGTGGTAGAATTCTCACCTGCTCCTCCCCCTCTCCTTGTCACACCATGATCTTCCACCAGTCACTTTTCGCTCCACCCTCTCTATGTCACATCCTGTTTCCACCCTACTTGGAGAGTATAAAAACAGCTGCTCTTCTGATTAAACACACTTGGAAATTGCTTTCCGGCTCCGAGAGTTCCAGAGTGTATCTCCTGAGAAGTTAGTGCGGCACGAGCTCCTGATCCCTCTCCCACGCAGCAGCCTAGATCAGCTCCAGTTGAGTTCTCTCCAACCCAGAGAGCACTAGCTCGGGAAGAAGCACCCTCAGGCTATCCCAGCACATCATGACAAGGAATGAAAACTAGTAAGGGTCATGGTACAGGAAGATGAATTCAACATTTTTATCACACTTCTGTATAAAACACTCTCACAAGATTATCAATCTCTTCTTCTGTAAGTTGATCATATTTGCATATAAAGGTCCACTCAAAAACCTACACATTATCATTTCTGTGACATAAGAACGAAAAGGGAATTAATCAAAGTACCCAATTCTGCATTTGTTGTTTAAAGGACATTGGTTATATATTTTAATGATAATTCCTACTTGTGGACACAAAACTTCCTTAATAGGCCTCATACAGGGGACTTTCCTATAAACCCTTACGTTCCTAAGGTTTAAAGATGGCACATGGTCTTTATAAGGTTTCCTTTTTGCTATCTGTAGCCTGATGAACAAAGCATGCTTTTATTAATGACAGCAATAGCACTATGATAAAAAGCAAAGGAGTTATGTCCTGGCATAGATTAAAACTCAGCGCGCTACTTAAGGTATGTGGGTCACAAAAGTTAGCATCATCCAGGAACCCTGTGTAATATATTTCTCCTCTGAGCTATCAACAAGCTACATTTCATAGATTAGTGACATTATTCATAACTTAAATAACATATTTAGTTTGACATAACTAAAACAAAATATATTTGGTTGTCCATAGACTCATTCCTACAAAATTATTTTAAATAATGTATTTAAAAGGCCTTATGAAACCATAATCTATTGGAGCCAAAATTCTTTGCTTTTCTAAATTTCTCCAAGAGAAACCTAGTCATGCAATTAATAAAGGGAGGGAAAGAGAGGAAGAGGGAGGGAGAAACAGAGAGATGAAAAGGGTTTTATGTTAGGGCAAATAAACACGTCAAAGGAAGAATTCTTTTGGAATATTTACCTGATATATTTTTCTCTTCTGTCATAATAGTGGTAATATAACAGAGTAATATCTCAGCCTCTTTATTCACAATTGAGCTGACATGTAAAACCTTAAAGTATAAGAATATATGGAAGAAAAATGAGCACATAAACACAACATTTTAAAGAGATCCTCTGAATCACAAAAATTGTTTGATCATAATCAAGTAAGAAAGTATAACTTCAAGTCAAGAGGCCCTACACTTAAATAGAAATGATCCCCAATAAATGGAAAAAACAATAATAAGGTCCAAGGAAATAAAGTTGGTAAGTGGCAGACAGGAAGTCCAGAGAGTCTTCATTTTTCTAGAAAATTAGTTGAATAGGTTAACTAAACTGATCAACAGCTGAGCCAGATTATCTGGAAACATTTTTCTTGCAAATATATATGGCAATGTAATTGAATCATGTGTGTTTTCTCACTAGTAAGGAGCGCTTTGCTTAGTGAGTACCAAGGGGTAGTTCTTATTCCAAACTTCGGTTCTCCCTTTCCTAGGACAACTCTGCCTTGATATCTACGTGTGTCTCTCTTTGGTTCTCTCTATTGTCTATAACTGGAAAGTGCCTTCTTTTTTTTTTTTTTTAGAGGAACATCCCCCTGGCTCTGTCCCTAGCACAACTCTAGTCAACAGCACAGAGAATGAAAAGAGAAAATATGCATCGCTTCTCCTTATGTGACCATTTGAAATTTCAAAGTGCTTGAGACTTGCCACTGCTTCAATGATGAGGCAGAGGACATCTGACAGGTCCCATCATACAGCAAATCCGCAACAGCAAACTTTCTTCCTCTTGGGGTGTTCATTTTCTCCTTCCCTGTCTCTCCATGGCTATGGGTTGTGACCATGGGGTGGTAACTTATCATGTACTGGCAAAAAAAAAAACCAGTCTGGAGATGGCATGAAAAGTTATTCTGATTAGGATCTTACTAAAATTCTTGATTTTAAATTCTTCTGGAAGGCAAAACATAAGATGTATCCTCAGGAGCCAGGAAGATATGCAACAGTAGCAAAGCCTAGCATTTATGGGGCTCCACAGGCCCCAGTCTTGGTCCCTGGAATCACCATGAGCAGTGTTCTCTCTCTCTCTCTCTCTCTCTCTCTCTCTCTCTCCCTCTCTCCCTCTCTCCCTCTCTCCCTCTCTCCCTCTCTCCCTCTCTCTCCCCTTAATCCCCTCTTCCCCTCTTCCCTTCCCCTCCCCTCTCTCTCCCTCTCCCTCTCTCTGTGTGTGTCTAATGAAAATAAGTAAGTAAAGCTTCTGAAGACTTATTTTAATTCTGTTTCACAAGAGTATGCCATATGGCCACTGCCATCCTCTTAAGATTCTTCATCCAAAAGACTTCCAGCAACATGTGCATTGATCCCAAGCACTTAAAACCACGGTGTGCTGCAGGGAGAGGGCAGTCATAGAAACCTCCAACATTTCCAGGACAGAGTTTGGGGGGGTTGTCACCATAGCTCAATACTGAAAAACTAAAGAATGAATGTTTCAGTCACTTTAATCATCCATATTGCAGTGAGGAATAAACTATGTTTAAAGAGCTTGAGGACTGGGATTCAAGCAATCCAGAGTCATATGTCATATCTAAATCATGTTTTTATTGTGCAATGCTCAGGACTGCAGTTTACAGCTTCCTTATAAACCATCTATAGTTGCTGTGTGAAGGCTTGCTCATAAGATACTAATACAGAAAGTAATAGTCTCAGGAATCCTTTAAGCTGAGTCAAAATTAGTTCCTCATTGAACATATCATTACGACGCAACCATTTTTATCAAATGAGAGCTGTTCAATCTAATTAGATGGGGGTGCTCTGTCCTCTTAAAAAGTAAAAGCTTTTGAAAGTGTTGCATTTGCCTATAAGGTCTAGTGGTATTAAACAGACAGTGCCTTGCCATTTTCAAATATACAGTAAAAATACCATAAAGTTGTGAAATTACTTAAAAAGTCAAAAACTCAGCAAGAAGTCCAGTTTTTCCCCTCAACTGCCTGCTAATGAAGGTTTATGCATTAACTGCCTTTTTATTAAAAAAAAAAAACTTTAAACCCCTTTCTTAACATTCCATACGAAATCAAATTAGCTACAAAGCTTTGGAACGATCTCTGTAATTGTATTGTAGAGTCCCTGGTTCATTATTTGGATTGGTGAGATTAAGAAATGAACATTTGTCTTTTAGAAACTCTAGAAGACACACTTCATATTTTTTCCACTATTACCAAGATCTGTTATTCAAGCCTTCTGTGAAAGAAACCATATTAGGCAGAATCCTATTATTATGGACACTAACATAAAGAAGGCTCCTGTTTAATAGAACTATGTTCTTATACCACAAAGAGTTTGCCAAGGAAAAAGCGCTTTTGCTTACCCACTGAACAGAGGTGACAGTCTAGCATGAAGAGACCCCCTGGTCACTTAGCATCATTGTGGTTCCAGACCTGGGGCCAAGTTACTTACAGAAGACAACATGGTGTAGTGAAAGCCCCACCCTTGCTACTTAGGGAAATCACAGATGACACTCATTCAAAACGTCTATCTCCATGGCCTGGTAGCTAGTTCACCAGGTAAAGTGAAACCCTTAACAAGGACCAAGTCCCAGGATGGATTCCTGACAAGACATGGGGGCGGGCACTTGAACTCTACTTATCTGTCTTTCCTTCTTCTCAATCCCTCCCTAGCTGTCTCCCTCTCTTAATCTGAAAATCTTTTAAAAAATGAAAACATCAACCCTGAAGCAGTGGAATTGCTTATACTTTAGATAACAGTGTTGGGGAAAACACTGTTCCAAAGTTCCTACCTGCAAGTGGAGGGTGATATGTATGCACAGGAAAAGGGGGAAAACAAAAAGGCCGTAAGTGACGGTGGCTGTATGGGCTCTAGAGGAAGGAAAACAACCAAGATGACAGTAGTGAAGAAGAGACTGAACTAAATACACATCAGCTGTCACCTCGCCTTGATCTTGCTCTTTGCTGGACAAGTTTGCCGGAATGAGTTCACAGCAAAACAAAGGTTAGGCTCTTCACCTAACCTAAGAATGCCTACAAGAAATGCTTTGGGGAACTAGACGGGGAAGAAGAATTGGGTTGGTATCATCTCCGCATAGGTGTGGTTGCAAGAATACAGACTGGAGGTCAGTCAGCAGGAATCGGTGTTCATGCTCTATGTAGGACGACTTCTTCCGTCCCTCCCACTTCCTTTTCTCTCACTGGGAAATAGGCATGTTTAATGTCCATGTATTCTAGGCTTTCCCGATATTTTTTGTTACTAAGGGGAAAAATTCATATAGATAATAACCCTGAGCCTAGTACTTTCTTGGTAACTGTCACTTAGCAAAGTGAGAGGAGTCTGAAGAACTGGATCACATTCTTCATGGGTACATTCTTTTAATAACTATCAGAAAGTTTATGCCCGTTCTTCCTACCAGTATCATACCAGGTGCAAGGCCAAAACCAACAAAACATCTCTTTCTCTCTTTTTTATTTATTTCATTCCCTAGCCTCTCCACCAAGAGTCAGGGTCTATACTGACAACAGATCTATTATTCTGGAGGCTGCATTCCTTCTTCTCATAAGGAAACACATTGCCACCTGCACTTTCATTATCCTTTTCGTAGTAGACCCATTGGTCTATGTTTGTTTTAATCTTCTTTGTAATTGGATTTGTGTCATTGAGATGCCTATAAAACTTAGATGGGCAAGAGTGCTGCCAATGTTTTCCTCTAAATATTGGAAATGTTCTGGTCTAACATCCAAGTCCTTGAGGCATTTAGAGTTTACGTTTGTGTCTAGTGAAATGTAGTATTTCAGTTTCATTCTTCTATATGCTTCAACCTAATCTTCCCATAACCATTTGCTGAAGAGACTCTCCTTCTTTAATTTGGGTCCCCTTGTCGAAAATTAGATGTCCATAATTATGAGAGCTTCTTCCTGGGCTCTCAATTCTATTACACTGGTCACTGTGCCTATTTTTGTTCCAGTACCAGACGGCTCTAATTATAAAAGTCCTACAATATGGTTTGTGATCTGGGAGTGTGATGCCTCCAGTTCTGTTCTTTTCTCTCTCTCTCTCTTTTTTTTTTTTTGGAGATTCTAGGTATTTTATGGTTCCAGATAAATCTTTGTAGCTTTTGTCCTATATTCTATAAAAATAGTGGAACCTTGATGGGGATTGTATTAAGTTTGTATGTGACTCTTGGTAGAATATTCATTTTTACAATGTTAATTCTTCCAATCCATGAACATGCAATATTTTTCCACTTCTCTGTGTTTTTTCTATTTCCTTGAATAGTGACTCATAATTTTCAGTATGCAAGTCTTTCACTTCTTTTGTTAAGATTACTCCTAGATATTGTGCTGTTTTTCTGCAATAGTAAATGGAACTGATTTATGGGTTTCTTCTTCTGCATAGTGTTTGCATAAAGGAATGTCACCAAGCTTTGCATGTTAACTTTGTAATCTGACACTTTACTATATTGCCTGATAATTTCTAGGGTCTTCCTGCTAGCTTCTATATATATATATATATATATATATATATATATATATATATATATATATATATACTATCATATTATCTGCAAATAGTGAAAGTTTTTCTCTTTCAATATCTATTTCTTTAATTCCTTGCTCTTGCCTGATTGGTATGTTGAAAATGTCCAACATATGCTGAATAGTAATGATGATAGTGGACAATCCTGTCTACTACCTGATCTAAGAAGATTCTAGTTTCTCACCATTGAGTATGAAATTGGCTGTAGGTTTGCTGTATATGAACTCCACTTGGTTAAGGGATTTTTACATCTAGTCCTATTTTTGTAGTGTTTTTATGATAAAAGGTTTTTGGATTTTGTCAAAGGCTTTTTCTGCATCTGTTGTGGTAATCATGTGGTTTTTGGTTTTTCTTTGATTGATGGAGTGGATCACATTGATTGATTGATTGATTGAAGTATAGTGAATCAGGCTTGCATCTCTGGGATAGACCCCACTTGGCTATGATGAACAATCTTTTTTAATATACTTCTGTATATGGCTGGCTAGAATTTTATTCAATATTTTAGCATCCATATTCATCAGAGATAATTTTTTTTGTCTGTATTTTTTTTGGTATGTCCCTATCTATCTGCTTTTGGTGTCAGAGTGATATTTTGATATCGGCTTCATAGAAGGTGGAAGGGCGTGTTCCTGTGTCTTCAGTATTGTGGAAGAGCTTAAAAACTATAGATATTGCCGGGTGGTGGTGGCACACCTGGTGAGCACATGTTATAATGCATAAGGACCCAGGCTGAAGCCCCTGGTCCCCACCTATGGGGTGGGGGACTTCACCAGCGGGGAAGCAGAGGTCTGCAATGGTCTCTGTCTCTCTTCCTCTCTATCTCCTTCTCCTCTCTCAATATCTGGCTGCCTCAATCAAATAATGATAATAATAATAATAAATCTTAAAAAGTACAAGTATTAACTCTTCCTTGAAGGTTTTGTAGGATTCATTTGTAAAACCATCTGGTTCTCTACCTTTATAGTCAGGGAGGTTCTTGTTGTAACTGTTTCCATTTCTTCGGCTGTGATTGGCCTGTTCATGTTTTCTAGCTCCTCTTGGTTCAGTTCTGGAAGGTTCTATGTTTCTAGGAACTCTCTAGTTCCTCCAGGTTCTCCAGCTTGATGGCACAGAAGTTTCACATCATACTTCAGAATTCTGTGGTGGCAGTTGTGCAATCTCCTCTTTCATTTGCAATTATATTTATTTGAGTCTTCTCTCTCTTTTTTTGGGCCTAGCCAAGGCTTTGTCAGTTTTGTTTACTCTTTCCAAGAAGCAACATTTAGCTTTATTAATCTTTTGTATGATTCTCTTATTTTCAATGTTATCTATCTCTGTCATAATTTTAGTTATTTCAGTCCTCCTGGCTTGCTTTAGTGTGTCTGTTGTTGTTGTTGCTGTTTGTCTGTTGGAATCTCCTCTTTCTCCCTCTCCTTCTTCTTCCTGTAAGTCCTTAAGGTGTGTGGTCAGGTCGTGATCTGAACGTTTTCTTGCTTCCTAATGTGTGCTTTTTTTCCATCTATGTGAATAACTTTATCTCCTATGCAGTTTGGTAGTCACTCCCAATTTCTCCCATATCCTTCCTACTAAATATGGCTCCTTACTGATGAGGCCTTGGAATTGACTGTGAAATCAGTCTCCCACCTTCTCCACCTTTACAACCACTTTCCAGCTCTTAGTTCACCTGGAAGAATCACAGCCACACACCAACACACACCTATACCCTGCTCTCTTTTCTACTTTAATTATCTGTCACACTTACACTCAAAGCTAGTTTGCTAAAATATAACTTGAGTAGTGTCAACCACCTGCTTCAAATATTTTCAGCAGCTCCTCAGTACCTGTGGAATTAAGTCAAAATTCTTTAGCACATAAGGTACTTTATGACTCCAAATTGCCTTTCTTAGCCTCATTTCCCAATAAATTAAGCCCTTCTTCCTGGCAGTGCATGTTATTAACAATATGCTCAGCCTGATACTAACATTCATCATCCTCGTCCTGTCCCTGTCTTTTCAGTTCCTCTTTATAATGTGGGCTACAGTTCACACATCACCTTCTCCCTAGATAATCCTTCTGACTTGGCAGTAGAGATGGGTCTCCTCTCTAAAATACTGCCCCTGGATCTTACTGAATTCCTCATGTCCATAGAAGAGGTTCATTTGAGAACTCAAGAAAATGATGCATATTTACTTACAGAAAACACTAAGTCAATACAGAAATCGGGCCAGCTAGGCAGCCTCTATAAAATATATAGAGATTATCTCATTCAAACTTTAAATATTAAGCAGCTATCATGAGTGAGTGTGTTCTTATTTAAAAAATAGCAGAAAACCCTTCCCATTCTTATTATTTTAAATTTTAATGAACATGATTTATCATTATCAGTCATCATAGATGCTTCTAGGTCTCTCCATCACTTCTCTGAAAATGTGTGTTTTACCTAAAGTAAGAGCAGATCTTTGAGTTTAATTTGTCCGCTATGTAAGAGAAGCCTAAATTTATATTAAACTAGCTGAGGGTAGTAGAGTCAGATTGGAAGGGTTAAACTGTATTAACCAATTATGCAAGGTAAAATTCCTAAGGATTATGAGTCGGGTGGTAGTGCAGCGGGTTAAGCACACATGGTGCAAAGCGCAAGGACTGGTGCAAGGATCCTAGTTCGAGCCCCCGGCTCCCCACCTGCAGGGGAGTCGCTTCACAGTTGGTGAAGCAGGTCTGCAGGTGTCTGTCTTTCTCTCCCCCTCTCTGTCTTCCTCTCCTCTCTCCATTTCTCTCTGTCCTATCCAACAATGACAACAAGAATAGCTACAATAATAAAACAACCAGGACAACAAAAGGGAATAAATACATAAATAAATAAATATTTTAAAAATCCCTAAGGATACTGGGGCAAAGGACCTGCTCACAGAGCAGGGGGAGAAGCAATAAAAAAAGAATCTAATTAGGCAAGTGGTTAACTCTTTCAGTAATGGTGATAATCTGGTAAGACGAAACTGTTAGGAATATGTTCTAGGATCATCAGGGTTTAATTTTAGCATTCGTTTTCAATGATCCAGTCAACTCTGGGATGAAAACATAGCCGTGTGTGTGTGTGTGTGTGTGTGTGTGTGTGTTCTACATATAATATATATTGTGCATATATATATGTATATGTCCTCTCTATATATCCGGCACCTACACACACACACACACACACACACACACACACACTCATTAAGATGCATCGATATGGTACAAGCTTTTACTAACCCCACATAACTGACTGCTTTTGCTTAGTTAGATATATTTTATCCATATACCTAGAAACACAACTACATCTGAAAAAATACATTTTTGCCACAGTTTTTGATAGACAGCACATCTAAAATAATTCGAAGGAGAATGTGCTTTGTAGCACTAGCTTATTTCATTCTGCAGACTAAATGCATTTGCAGAAAGGATTACATTTTGTTTGCCAATTTATTTTATTGACAAAACATATTTCATCACAAATCCCATCACATTCACTAGACAAATGCATGTTGTCAAATATCCTATTTCCTGCTTTTGATGAAAAATACATATTTTTGAGATTCCTGATTTTTTTAAGTGGTAGACTTCTACAGACAAGCACTGTTTGCTTTAATTTGTCCAGAAGTGTCTATATTTGGATTCTATCTAAGGTATAGGGCTTCTTCCTCCAATATAACATAAACTAACCTCCTGGGGAATATTAATGTCCACCTTTACCCATCAAAACATCAAAATCCAGTTTATACTGTAATCAGGAAGATAGGATCCTATTGTCTAAACATAAAATCCAAATTGTCCCCAACACTCCCAGCTGCTGAAATGGAATTACTCTTTACAAGGTAGCTTGCATACAGAGTAAATATTTAATCAGACCTATTTGTATATCTGCTTAATGCTGGTGATTCAATTATTGTCTGTCCTTTCCATATTTGCCCTCATGCCTGATATATGTATTAAATTATGAATTAAGTCCTAGGAGGTCAAGTAGCTGATGTGTTTAATTTGCTCTGAGGAGCACTCAGCAGGGTCCTTCTTGCAAACCAGGTGATTAAGGGATCCATGGCTGGGGCAGGAGGGAGTGACCTTTCCCAGCCCAGGAGCTTTGACTGCCAAAACAGTTTGCCTCATTTCCTGTTGCCAACTGCTTAATGAGGACTCACTGTGTGACAAGCACTGCAGGAGTGCTACACCTGGTACCTCACCCTCCAGGAGTCCACACACTTGCAGGCAGAGCAAGCATGAAGATAAGCAGTCGCAATATTGGTCATCCAAACGCAATAGGCTTCTGTTGGTTCCCCACACAGGACGCAGGCCGGGCTGGGAGGAAGCTGCAAGCCTTGCTGAGATGACAGGAGTGGAGCTGAGCAAGACGAGCTGAACACCACATGTGTGTTTATTTCTCCACAAAATGCATCCCCAGAAGGAAATAGTGTATGCTCTGACACCAAAGAAAGAAGTGTGAGGCCTTTTGTGAGTATTCTGCTTGTGTGGAAACCTATAATGTCACTAACAGTACCACAGCGCACAACCTGCAGGGATGTGCAGGATGTGGCCGGAAGAGGGTGAAAGGATCCTGCAGGAAAGGACACTCCAGAAGTGCGGAAAGACATCTGTAAATTTTAAGGAACTACGTCTAATCTGAAGGTGGCCAGGATGGCATGGAGCATGTGAGGAAGGCAGGGTAAATGGGGGAGAGAAAGGACAACAGCTATTGGTTGAAGAGCTCTGATTTTTTGAGAGACCCCAGAATTATAATGCCTGCTATTTTTCTGCTGAACTGTTTTTTCCCTAATTATTGATAGCTATATAGATACAGACACAGACACAGACACAGACACAGACACAGACACAGATACAGATAAAGATATATACCAGCTATGCCAGCAACTCTCTGTTATCTCTGTAGTCCTATCCCCAGGCCCTGGCACAGTTTTGGCCCTGTCAGGGTAAACACAGACAATGGTCACAGCTTCTCAGGCTAACCTGGAACCTGTCTAATACGAGATCCTTGAATTATGCCTAGATCTTTGGGGTGAGGCCAGGATTGCACAGTAAACACAGAATCTGATATGACCACTAGGATGGGAGCTAACAAGTCCAACATGGAGTATCCTACATATTAGGAGAAAGATCACTCAATTATGAACGCCCTACGGCCCTAAGATGTTTTGTGTATAACCATGAGCCATTTACACTTGTCATAGCTGTATGCACACATCCCCAGTATACCTGGACAGTAAACCTGCCCATGGGAGGAGGCAGACACATGGGAAGAGAGCAGATTATTATTTTTTTTCATGAACAGCAAACTTAGAAGCCTGTTTATTACTTTGGGAAACATGTCAGAGATGTCAACAATGGTAGCAGGAACAAGAATGGTGGAGTGGTGTAAGGGTTGTCACGGCCACTCAGAAGTGACATGGGCAGGACTGCACACAGAAGGTTAAACGAGAAAGTAAAGCACGGGTTTCTGCTCGGAGTGCCTAATAGCGAGAACCTGCATCTATAGGGTTCTAAAGTTACTAAGCTCAGCTCAGAAGCCCTCCTCAAGCCTTATCCAGCCATAATGCTTTCCTGTAATCAATCCCAAGCCCACTTACAAAAGGACAGATGAGTGTCAGATTGGTCTCTGAGTCAGAGATCACACGGTATTACAGATGCACAGGCAACTGAGAATTATCCTGGTTTCTCAGGATAGAAACTGACATTCCCATGCCCCCAAATCCATCCAAGATGCAATCTTTATGAGTGGAAACAGCAGCACATGGTGAATCAGAGGTTCCGTATTCTGGGACAAGGTCTCAGCTATCACGTGATGGTGAAGTGGAACGCCCTCTCCTGCACCTGCCAACCCTCAGTTGCTCCCCTGAGTGAGGTGGTGAGCGCAAGGCTTCCCCTCCCTTCTTCTTTAACTCACTGTGTTGGGGTGAGTCTCCAAAGCTACAGTGCACACCACAAAAACCAAGTGAATATCCTCCCAGAAGCAAAATAATGCAATCGCTAAGTATTATGTTGTTATTATTATGCAAGATTCACAAACACTTGGGCCTGGTGGTGGCATACATTACAGTGTGCAAGGGCCCTGGTTCAAGGCTCTGGTTCTCATCTGCAGGGGAAACTTTCACAAGTGGTGAAACAGGGCTGCAGGATTTCACTTTCTCTCTGCCTCTCTAACCCTCTCATTCTCAATTTCTCTCCAACTTTATCCAAAATAAAATAAAATAAATATTAAAAAGTATTCCAAAAATTGCAACATATATTTCTTGGCCTTTCTTGCCCTTCACAAACATCAGTTGTTTCTGGCAAAATTTGAATGGCAGCTAGATTTATCACATTTACAACCTCACCGGCTGGAGATTATTCTTACTACTATTTCCGGTCTTTTCAGTCATTTTTGTTCAGTCTGTTAGTAAGCTGTACCATGTATTATTTGAAATGTCTCCCAATTTTTACTCTATTTTTTTACTGACATTGCCACCTGGCTGTTACCCTCTTGGGCCAATTACAGAGACCACAGCTCCCCTCCCCTCTCAGGGTGGCCCCTCTGCTGAGAGTGTCCATCTCTTTGCTATTATGGGAGTGATCTCCCACTGAGCCACTGGCTCCTTTAGACCTGTCACTCCTACACCAGTCCCAGGCACTTGTGTCTCTGGAGTGACACTTGGCACCACCCTGCACTCTCCTCCTCTCCTCCTTGGTTCTCTTCTTCCCAGATTCCCCATCCACACACAGGATTCTTTCCTCAATCTGTCTCTGTTCCCATGGTTACCCCACACACACCACCTGCCTCTCCTCCTTGTCTCTGCTGACAGAAAACTTCCACACCTGACCAGGCTCTGGAGAGCCCTCCCCCCCCCACCCCCCCCCCACCCCCCCCCCCCCCGACCTCAGACTGTTACCCTGTGCTGGGCTGGGCCACGTTCCGACTTTAGGAATGTTGGTATGCATGAGACCCCTTCTGTTTCATTTGGTTTAAATCCCCCCTGCTTAACACTATTCTATTTACATAACCACTTCATTCTATTTACATAACCACTGTTAACAAGCACCACCCTCCCTCCAGGGCATTGGTGGTTCAGTGATAGGATTCTCGCCTAATCTGCCCCCTCCTTGTCACACTCTGATTTTCGCCAGTCACTTTTCTCTCCACCCTCTCTATGTCACATCCTGTTTCCACCCTACTTGGCAAGTATATATAAAGACAGCATTGTGAGTTTTACTGTACCTTGAGTTTAGCTTAGCTCGTCTTAGATTGTGCTGCGTCCTGCATGAATAAAGAGATACTGCCTACAGCTCAACCATGAGTCCCTGGTCGTCTGTTACCCGCCCGTGAAGCCAGCCCGGCGAAAACAACATAACCTATCGAAAACAACAAGGAAGAGCACTTCTGGGAGTGGGGAAGCATAAAGGCTCTGAGCCCCCACCCCCCTTTTTTTCTAAGTGACCTCATCACTTCAACCTCCTGTTCCTTCACACAAAACAGGAAGTGGATTAATGGCAAATCCAGGGTCCTTGTGACAACTACTTATTTATTCTAAATCTGGTTTGGTAGAACACCTGATAAAATGGGAACTTTAAAAAATTTATGTAATTAATAGCATCAATGTGTACATAGCATCTCTATTTATTTTCCTTCTATTATTATTTAAAAATTACTGCCACCAGTGTTGTCTATGGAGCTTGCTGCCTGCCTACACAATGAAGCCATCATTCCTGAGATCTATTCCTCCTCCTCCTCTTCCTTCTTCCTTCTCCTTCTACCTATATCCATATGCTAGAAAGACCTTAGTGGAGCAAGACTCCTAGCCTCTCTGTAGGGGAAGATTTAGGTGAGGGCAGAGAAGGGTCAACTGTCTGTGCCCACAATGCCTGCAGCCTCAATCTGAAAGTCTAGGGTCTGAGATCATCACCATCCCCTGTGATACTGGGCTGGCCAGAACACACAGACTGCTCTTGTCATGCCTGGAGGTCTCTAGTCTGCACAGGATTCCAACAGAGTCTTCCTTAAGAGTCTTCCAAAACAGCCAGGAGAAAATGCTGATCTTTCCTGCCCTGGCCCCCGCAGTTCATTTGTTCCAAAGGAGTCACAAGAACAGCCCAGATCAAGAAAAAAGAAGAGATTTCACCCCTGGGCTGCCTGGCAGAAGAGTGTATGGGGTGGAGGATAACACTGCAGAGGCAGGTTTCTGTTCTCAGTCTTCAGGAAATAGTCTTGTGTGAAATTCACGATGTCTTCAAGACTCAGCTTCTCCCCAAAGAAACATTAACAGAGGTCTTCCTAGAATATGGATGGTATTCCATACACCATGACTATAGGAAGGAGGGACAGAGTGAGGGAGGAAAAAGAGGATGAAAGGAGGAAAGGTAGGAGGGTGAGGAGGAGGAAAGGAAGGAAGGAAGGAAGGAAGGAAAGTTGGGGAGGAATGAAAAGGGGGGAGGAGGAAGAAAGGAGGAAGAGGAAGGAGAGAAGAGGGAAGGATGGGAGGAAGAGATGAGAGAAGGAAGGAGGAAAAGAACGAGAAAGGGGGCAGGGCAGGTGGTGGTGCACCTGCTAAGCACTCACCCTACAGTGCACAAGGACTGGGTTCAAGCCCCTGGTCTCCCCCTGCAGGGGGGGAAGCTTCAGGAGCTGTAGAGTATGGTTGCAGGTGTCTCTCTGTCTCTTTCCCTCTCTATCTCCCCTCTACCCTCAATTTTTCTCTGTCTCTATCCAGAAATAAATAAAGAGGAAAAAAGCTTTAAAATAAATAAAACAATGCTCTGAAAAATAGAAAGGGAAACAAGGAAGCCAGGATATCCTCTCCCATCAGCTTCACGCTCACTGCGCTGAAGTGGACTAGAGTTTGATAACGGCAGAGACTGTCCCAGGTTTTTTGGTTTCTTTTTCCCTACATGTCAAATAGAGTTCCACCGAAAATGCTAGAATTAACCTAGATCAATTCATTATGCCGCACTTTTTTTTTTTTTCTTGTTGAAGAACATAGTTAAATCCTGGAATCATCAAGAGACATTCAACGCTTTGAGAAAAGACAGGGGATCTTTATTTTGTTTTCAGGTCCCATCAACTTTGGTTATTTTTATATCCTTAGGACTGTATATCTGGAGAAATGATTCAGATGATACCTAGACATGTTTCTGTAGAACTTCCTTCAATACAAACTGATTAAATGTGAGTAAGTGCAATTACTGCCGTTTTACTTCGTCTCTCCTCCTGTGGAGTTTGTGTCACCTTGCAGTATTCCATCAGGTTCTATTTGCTCTGATTCAGATTATGAGTCACCAAGATGTTTGAAATAGTGCTCAGAATAGCATGAATTAATTCTCTGTGTTGCTGTCCCTCACAAATATACAGGGAAGCATTTTATAATTTTGAAGGAAAGCTCATTTTGCTGTCAACAAGGAAGAGCATACTCAAAGCCAAGCTGCTGTTTCTTGGCTATCAGATCTGAGGAAATACAATGGCAGAGTAAAGATGTCCCCTTACCTGGAGTAAAAGGGGGATAGGACGGTCAGCAAAATACATTTATTAGAGAGTAGTTTGGAGTGGCCAAATGAGAGTGAGTGGCCCTTGGAAGTAGTCACCCATGGGTGCTCCTGCTAACCTGGACCCCGGAGCCAATGACCAGTGAGTGGGCACCCCTGGCCCCTAGGAAATCAGCACTGGCTCCCCTCTGCTGGGCAGGGTCATTCCCACACCATCTCAGCTGCTCCTGCTGGATGACCAGAGGAGAAACAGTCATCTTCTATAACCACCTGTGTGATCACTGTGATTAAAGCCTCTGATGGCCAGAAACCTGGGGTGGGGAACATGGCTCCAGACAAAGCACCAGGCCCTGCTGTCCTTGTGGAAGGTGAGGGGCTCTCTCTGAATCACCAGAAGCAGGGGCCTGCAGCCTGGGGGGTGCTCCCAACTGTTGGTCACTAGGAAGGGGAAGGTCAGGCAGGAGAGCCGCTGGGAGAGTTGGCCCTGTGGTCCCCAGGCAGTGTTCCCATGTACCTCCATGGAGCATCTGTGTGCAGAACACGCTCTCACGCACGTCTCCACTTGATATTCAAGCTCCTGTAGTGATGGAGTGACACCTCTATGCTTCAAAAAGCTGTGTGGTTGTCTATGACTTTGTCAACGTTATTGTTATTCTATTATAAACAAAAGAGCATTGGTGCACTGGGCACATGTGAACTCAGCCCAGCCCTGTCCAAACTCCTTCACAAAGACTATTCATGGGGGGGAGGGGGCACAGTGTTGAGTGCACACGTTACCACACACAAGGACCTGGGTTTAAGCCCTGGCTCCCTACCTGCAGGGGGAAGCTTCATGAGCGATGAGACAAATCTGCAGGTGTTTATCTTTATCTCCTCCTATCTACCCTCCCCTGTCAATTTCTCTCTGTCCTGGAAAATACAATAGAAATTATAGGGAGTCGGGTGGTAGCATAGCAGGTTAAGAGCAAATGGCGCAAAGCACAAGGACCGGTGTAAGGATCCTGGTTCGAGCCCCCGGCTCCCCACCTGCGGGGGGGGGGGGGAGTCGCTTCACAAGTGGTGAAGCAGGTCTGCAGGTGTCTCTCTTTCTCTCCCCCTCTCTATCTTCACTTCCTCTCTCCATTTCTCTCTGTCCTATCCAACAATGATGACAATAATAATAATAATATTGATAACAATAGTAATAATAATAATGATGATGATGATGAACAGTAAGGGCAACAAAAGGGAATAAATATTTTTTTAAAATGTAAGAAAGAATGAAAGAAAAAAAAGAGAGAGAGGAGGCTACTAGGAGCTGTGGATCGGTGGATTCATAGTTCTGGTGCAGAGTCCCAGCAATAACACTGGTGACCAAAAAAAAAAAAAAAAGGTTTGTCTCCCACCCTACAGAGGGACAATGGAGATCAGAGATCACTACTCAAGGTCATCAGCAGGCCTTATACCCCATCACTCCAGCAGCTGAATAAAAAGGGCTTACTGACTGACAGATGAGGGCGGGCTGCGGCCGAGCATCGATTTGGCATAGGGAGAGCAGGGGTGAAATGCAGGACCTTCATCTTGCTGGTGCAAGGCTATGCCACTGAACCACTGCCCTGACCATGTAACAGATTCACAACAGGGGCTGGTTGGTGGCACACCTGCTCACACATGCACAATACCATGCACCAGGGTTCAGGTTCGAGCCCCCACTCCCCACCTGTGCGGGGACAATTCATGAGTGGTAAAGCAAGGACAAGTCTCTCTCTCTCTCTCTCTCTCTCTCTCTCTCTCTCTCTCTCTCTCTCCCTTCCCTCCCTCCCTCTTATTTTCTTTCTGCACTAACAAATAAAGAAAAAAGAGGGGTATGGCCAACAGAAACTGTGATTTTTGTCTCGCAGGCACAGAGCCCCAGCAATAACCTTGGTGTCAATAAAACAAAAGTTTCATGTTCATGAAATCAAAACTCACACTGCTTGGCACAGGCGTCTCTCATGCTGAAGTGTCAGCCAGCATCCACAGGCAGCAGCTGTGAGTCCCGGACTGGCTGCTCTAAAGGAGGGCAGGCGCTCTAACTCCTTGGGCCCAGGAACCTGCACCACACCCACCTGCCCTGCCGGGAGGTGCGTCTGCAGAAGCTGAAGCTGGAGAAACATCACTCTGGAGTGAGCACGGAGGGAACAGAATGAAGGGAGTGGTGCTCATCAGCACCAGGCTCCTCCTACTGACAGAATGGCCTCTCCCGCCTGGCAACTGGGCCTTCATGATGGCACCTGAGACAAAATGCTTCTAAAATGGACCCTCACCTCCTTCGGGGCTATTTTCCTGGAGCTTCAGTAGGGTTCTAATATGTCCTTAACTACAGCTAATCTCTTCTTTAATAGGAAAGCAGACATGAACCACAGGACAGAGAGGCCTAGGGAGAGCGGAGCGGCTGGGATAAGTATGGAGGCACGTCTACTGCATCAATGTGCACAGACTACGCCAGTAAGCACCGGTCCCAAATGCAGACGCTTCATGGAAGAGCAGGTTGCAAGCAGCTAAGGGCCTTCCATTCAGAAGAAACTCCTTAATTACCGACATGAACTCGGACACAGGGAGCAAAGCCGGGGGGGATGAAGTCACTCCTGTTTCTCTTCTCAGTCACTGGGCCAGAGCCATACTTGAATGCTACTGCAGGGTCTAGGAGATCAACCCTCTCCTTCCCACATGCCCTGTACCATTGGCAGGTGTTTTAAAATAGCTTGTTGGCATAGAAAAACTGTACACAGTAGCTCTGAATTCATTTCCCAGAGAATGCTGAGGCTGGGGAAGTATATTTCAACATAACTGATTTACTGGGAATAGAATTTTAAAAATATTTTTATTTATTTATTATTCCCTTTTGTTGCCCTTGTTGTTTTTCATTGTTGTTGTTAGATAGGACAGAGAGAACTGGAGAGAGCAAGGGAAGACAGATAAGGGGAGAGAAAGACACCTGCAGACCTGCTTCACTGCCTGTGAAGCGACTCCCCTGCAAGTGGGGAGCCAGGGGCTTGAACCAGGATCCTTATGCCGGTTCTTATGCTTTGCGCCATGTGCACTTAACACGCTGCACTACCGCCTGAATCCCTAATTGGGAATAGAAATTTAAGACTAAGAACTTTAGGGAGAAGGTGGCATAATCTTATATGTAGCATCATTTGCAAATCACTATCATTGCAACCAAAGTTAGAAATAACCTTCAACAAGCAGGCTTGTCACGAGAACAAAGTCATATTCCTGAAAAGCAAGGAAACAGAATGCTGAGGGAGACCTTTATTGAGAATTTATTGTGTGCCAGGTACTTCTTCTTTACTTTACATTTTTATCTTTTTAATTTAATTTAATATACTTATTAGATAGATATAAAGTAATTGAGAGGAAAGGGGGATAGAGAGGGAGAGACAGAATCACTCGCAGCCCCGCTTCACCACTTGTGAAGCTTTCCCCCTACAAGTGGACACCGGGGGCTTGAACCTGGGTCCTTGTGCACTGTAACGTGTGCATTTAACCAGGTGCACCACCACCTGGCCCCACTTTTAAGTCTCTACGACTGTACACACACACATGGGCAGAGGGAGGGGAGGCAGAGGGAGAGGAAGAGAGATCAGAGCACTTTCTCAGCTCTGACATGTGCGCTGCCAGGTATGGGCCTGAAACTTCATGCATGTCAGTCTTATATTGTGCTGGCGCACCGCCAAGATTTACAGTTTAATTCTATGAGAGAGAACGAGAGGATATAGTAGGGCACTGCTTAGCTCTGGCATATTTAGTGCCAGAAGTCACATTTGGGACTTTATTCAAGTCTTGTGTCCTTTGGCTGAGCCATTTCCCTGACCCAAATTCCTTTCTGAATTTCCTATGTAAAAGTCATAAATGGAGCCCTTGGAATGTACCTAAAATAGGCTTCCTAACTTTCCTCAAGATGAAGACCCCAAATCTCATCTGCTATATTCTTCCTTTTAGGTTCCCTATTATTAAACAACTTGTCCTGCTTTATATCTCAATGATTTTTTAGCCACCAAGTTGCAGATGCTACCATGATACCTTCCTGACTTCCCTGGGCAATGACCCCACCAGTGTGTCGCAGAACCCCACCTCCCCAGGCCCCTGCTTCACTAGAGAAAGATAAAAACAGGCTGGGGTATGAACCCACCTGCCAATTCCAATGTCCAGCAGAGAAGCAATTACAGAAGCCAGACTTCCCACCTTCTGTATCCCATAATGACCCTGGTTTCAGACTCCTAGAGGGATAAAGAATAGGAAAGCTTCCAATGGAGGAGATGGGACAGGGAACTCTGATGGTGGGAATTGTGTGGACGTGTACCTCCCTTATCCTACAGTCTTGCTGATTATTATTAAATCAATAAAAAGGGGGAGGGGAGAAAGTTAAAAATGCATATACCATGACAGAAAACTTTTAGAAGACAATCATTTCCCCCACCCACAAAATGCCAGAGGACATGTGTTTGAAACAAAGTCATAGAGGAGTACATGTATACATCTCAGGTTATTTTGCCTCCCCCACTGCCAAAAAGCACTGTCTCATAGACTAATGCTGGGTCTGAAACACAGAGAACCACACACACTGGACTGTGATTAATGGGTGCCAACACATTCTGACCATAGCAACACTGGCACTGGGCCTGCAGAGGCCATGGGGGGCACAGCAGCAGAAACCACAGTCCCAGGGCAGAAAGAGGTGGCAGGCACCATATACCTTCACTATGTGTCATCAACACGCCACAGAAACCTTCAGAAGTCACTTCCACGCCAGTGAGATTGTGGTGATAGGAGCGGTTTCTCAGGAATTCTTTGCAAATATTAATGCCCTGGTCATCTTTTTTTTTTTTCCTACCAGGGTTATTGCTAGGGCTCTGTACCAGCACTACCAACCCACTGCTCCCAGCAGCCACTTTTCTCTTACTTTTAAAATTAAATAACCCAAATGGAATTATGGGGGGAAAGTGAAGACAGTGAGATAAAGACTAACAGAGACATCTACAGTCCTGTTGTGCCACTCTTGAAGCTTCCCCATCCAGGTAGGGGACAGGGGCTTGAACCCAGTTGCTTGTGCTTGGTAATGTGTGTGCTCAACCAGGTACACCACCATCTGGCCTCCTAATATCCCGAGTTCTTAACAGCAGCCCACACAAACTCTACTGCATCGAATGAGCATTTCTTTGAGATTTCGTTGACTTAGTTAAGTGAGATGGAGTTTCAGATGAGAGAGACAGGAGGAGAGAGCAAACCTGATCCTCATCTCAGTACAGCAGCACTGGGCTTTAAACCAGATGCCTTGGCAGGCTAGTCCTGTTCTCCAGCTGCTCAGCAATTCTCTCAAGTCACCTTGTGAATAAGAAGCCTTTTAGACTGTTACTTCCTAGACCACAGGACTAGCGACAGCACACACTCCCACCAGCAAGCCAAAGCCCAGAGCTCCTACTTCCTGGAAAGAAGCTGCTCCTCAGCACTGAGCCGGCTGGCACTACGGTCTTCATGCAGCCTCCTCCGCGGTGAGTGTCCCTTCATGACCGACCAGACTGCAGGCAAAAGTAACTACAGTGCAGGCTGAGACCAATCTGGGGGTAGAGAGATAGCTGGTGTAGGGCACCTGCCTTAAGTTCAGACCCTGAGGCCACATGAAAGGTGCCATGGCACCAGAGGAAGTGCCTCTCTCTGACTCTACCTGAATGAAAACGGAAGGCCAGAGTGGTGAATACTGCTTAGTGTGTGTGAGAAAGAGAGACCCCCAAGGGGTTTCAGCATTTCACCAACTCGGCTGTGTGTACAGTTCTTTCCACTTCAAATGTCGAAGTCTCTGGTACAGCCCTCACTTGCCAGAGTTGGCCAGCTACTCTCTCAGTCCTTCTGCATTCACCTTATCATTCTAAATACACGAAACTTTTAAGAATGTATAGAATGAAATGTGCATAGCTATGTGGAGATTGAACTTCTCTCTCTCTCTCTCTCTCTCTCTCTCACATAGACACACACACACACACACACACACACACACACACACTTTCATCATGAAAGCTATTTAAGTCCACTCTCATTTCTGTATCAGCTTCCACTTCCTCCTGCTAGTAGAGAGAATAAGTAAGGAATCAGTGTGGAATAGCTGAGGTAAGGCTATACTCATCACAGGCCCCAGGTTCTGTGCACAGGTAGACCTCCATCTACAGGGCCAAGGCTTGGAGAGCACGGACTGACAGGAGAGACCACAGCTTCACCAAGAGGTGACCTAGAAAGTCAAGTCCCCGGAAAGAGGGTGAGCATGTGGGCGTGTGGGTGTGTGGTGAGGAACTGCTCAGGTGGGCCATATAGGAAGTGTGATGAGTTAGAGAGAGGATCAGACGGGGGCCAGACAAGAATGCAAGTCAGCTGACGGTGTCTGGGTTTTCCTTTGGAATGGCCTTTACCTGGCTGGCTGGTGTCCTCAAAACTCAAGTCTGAACTCTTACAATCTGTTTGCTGTCTTTTATGAATTTGATTTGTTTCATTGTTTATTTGACCTTGTTATTAAAATATAATGTAAACACAGATAGTAAAATTAGCAAGTACTCTCCCTAAATCCCTAGGAGACACTGTGGTTCACTTAATGACTCAAAGACATCCAAGCTCTCAGCCTGTGTCTGCACACAGAATGGACGTCTCCCCACCCACCTCTGCACCTGGTTGCGCCCCTGGCCAAGCCCTTCTCCTGGGCTCCCTGCCCGAAGGTGTCTGGCCCCTACACTTGCCCGAGTGGCCAGGAATGTTCTCTCCCCACAACGTCTGATCCTCTTCGAAGCTGCCTGTCAGGACTTTCTATCCAGGGGCCTTCTTCAGCTGTCACCTTACTGATTCTCATCATAAAATTGATTATGACCTATACTAATTCTCCTCTGTTTCCTCAGCTCTGTAACAGCAGGACAGGGCGATGACCCCTTTTCCAGGGCCAAGCCCAGCACCTGGCAGACAAGAGCTACTCAGTGCCTTGGGGAGGGGCACAGGAGAGCTTTTCCAAGCCCCGAGCCCCACTGCCCTGAAGTCTTTACGGCAGCTTCCTGGCTTCATCACCCCCACACCCCTGCAGCTCAGCTCAGACCTGGCACAGAGTAGAAGCCATGCAATGGTGGTTCAAATTATAAGACAGTTTTAGTTTAAATCCAGTGTTTGGATTAGCAAAATAGCTCACTTGGATAGTGTGCTGCTTCTGTATGTGCTGTGACCCCCCCGCCCCCAAAGGAAATGTCTGTGTCATAGTTTTTTTTACTCCTCCTGTCAATTGTCTTCTCTGGTTCTGTCTACTTAAAATTAAGTTTTAAAAATAAGATGAATAAAGAAATAGATAAATCAAGCCAAGTTGTGGCACACCTGGTTGAACACACATGTCACAGTGTGCAAGGACCTGGGCTCAAGTCCCTGGTCCCCACCTACACAGAGGAGCTTTGTGAGTGGCGAAGCAGGGCTGCAGGTCTCTGTCTTTCTTCCTCTCTGTCACTGCCTTCTCAATTCCTGTCTGTCTCTACCCAATAAATAAGTAAAGATAAAGTAAAAATATATAAATCTAAAATGCCGTCACCCGTAAATTCCAGAACATTTCTCTTTGCAATGCAAACCCTGTACACTTAAGAATTAACTGCCCAGGGGCTGGGTGGTAGAGCACCTGGTTGAGTGCACACACTGGAGTGTGCAAGGATCCAGGTTCAAGCCTCCTGTTCTCATCTGTAGGGGAGGAAGCTTCATACATGGGTAAACAGTGTTGCAGGCGTCTCTCTGTCTCTCCCCAAAAAGTCCACGTTGTTAAACCACCAGATCTTGCCAAGCTCATCTGTTTATGTGGCATAATACTCAGTGAAACCATTTCAGACAACCAGCTGGGCAGGAGTTCTGTGACTCACTCTTAACGGACACGATAAAACCTGTTAAACTTTTGGTGTTATGTGAACTTGCAAAAAATAGGAGATATTCCAACTGTCTCAGCCTTGGTGAGAACTAAGAGAGTTACTGACAGGGAAGATAGAACTTTGGTTCTATCATTTACCCATGATCTTATAATCTTGCAAAGCATCCCTAAATCATGAATAAAACATTGTAATAAAAATAGTTTAGAAAAAAATCTTGATGTTCAATCCCAGTGAAAAGTGACATCACTTCTTGTTTAATTTCCTCTATAACAGATACATATAAATTATATAGATGTATATTTAATTCATTTATAAGCCAGATATTAACATACATTATGTAATTGATATTTCATACTTACATAATTGATGTGTGCTTTATTTAGTATTAATATGTTTATATCTGCACATTATTTGTATTATATATTTATATAGGATACATAACGGAATGATACAGCATTCACTTATGGATATAGGCTTAAGTATAATTGGTATATATTTATATTAATATGCAATGAGTATATTATTCAATTATTCATATATTTTATAATATAAACAAATTTATAAGAGGTAATTTTCTATTTATGTAATAAAATAAGTGTGTACAGTATTCATATTAAAATATTTATTTATATAGCTGTGCACACAGGTATAATTATACTATTTTATAATTAAATATATTTATGTATCCCTATGCAATTCTAGGAAATACAAATTTACTCAGACTGGCGGAAAGTAGAATCTTGGTTCCTGGGAGTGGGCGTGAACACTAAAGGTGCCAGGAGTTCAGGTGATGAGAGTGGTCATGGGGATGGCTTCACAGGGGTGTCTAGCACAGTCATCAAATTGCAACTGTGTGGCTCAATAGGTTATCACATATGAAACACACCTCAGTAAATCAGAAATGTATGAAAATAAAATCTCGGGAGGAGGACAGATAGCACAATGGTTATGCAAAGAAACTCTCATGGCTGAGGCTCCAAAGCCCCAGGTTCAATCCACTGTACAGAGCCCAGCAGTATAAATAAATAAATAAATAAATAAATAAATAAATAAATAAATAAATAAATAAAATACGATAAAAACAAAGTCTCCATTTGGAATGCCCCCCCAAAAAATTGAATTTAGCATCGAACGGTAGCCTTTAAGGTTCCGCAGCTACCAAAGCATCCCCATCCATTTAAACCAGAGCGCACAATGAGCTCAGCTCAGAGGCCTCTGCTCCTGTCTCCACCAGGTCTCAGTGAGCGTTCTCCTCACGTTCTCAGTCAAGCGCAGCCCTCCCTCTGTGCTCTCCAAGCATCACTGCAGTCCTTGTGTGGCTGTGGGCCAGCCTTTCCCAAGGGCAGGGCAGTGAAAATCTCCTTCCACTCCAGCCCCACACCCCTTAGAGGAGAGCCTGGACAGTTTGTCTACACAGATGCTGAGCTCTTCCTCCACGCAGAGAACTGGGGGTGCTTACTTGGCCCTTCCTCTTGCAGCCTTGTGATTGGATAGGGTCTGAGCTTAGACTTAGTAAAATCTGTATTGATGAGCAAGTTAAAAAGGGGAGGAAAGAATCAGAGCTTCCCTACAGCACACGCATTGTCAGGCTGCATACACTGTGCCATCTCCCTGCTTGGTGGGCCTTGACTTTTGCGGACAGATCTCTCTGTTCTAGTCTCCTTTAGCAACCTGGTTCCTTGACTGCCTGAGGATTTTACAAGTTCCCTAACGTTCTTCCAGAGTTTGGTTTCTTCTTTGTTCATTTACAATTTATAATCCTGGTTCTTAGAAAGGCAATCTGGCAGAAAACACCAAGCCAGACAAAGGGACAAAGACAGGAGCAGTCACCCAGGACTCTTAGATCCTCCCCATAAGTACCTGTTTCCATGTAACACTAGGTTACAGAGATGAGTGAGGAGAGATGAGTTTCCCTGCATGGCAAAATCACAGGCTGGAACTACACACAGTGTTATTCCTTGTGCTTATAACAACTTCACAGTCTTCCTTGTGAATTCTGTTTCACAGGGTATCCAGTAGATTACACAGGATTGTCCCATACTTCATAACAGCTTAAGCCCTACCAGTGGAAACAGCAAGGCAGGTATCTGAAGACAGATTGATGGACTGTTTTGATGGGTCAATAGGAGAGACAAGACTAGGACTTTGCTAAGCTCTGGTTTCTGGCAGTGCACAGAGTCACATCCAAGGCTAGTGATGTGAATATTATGCTTCATATACAGTGGTGACCCCACGGAACTACTGACCACAGAGTAAGAGAGGAAGAAAGTGCAAACCCCAGCTTTCAAGTCACAAAACAAGAAAGGACATCAGCAATTCCTAGCACTTCATCCTCACGTCACCCTGTGGAGAAGGCATTTGTTTGGGATTTTTCCTTGGGGGGGGGGGACGTCTGATTTTTCCTTTTCTGGGGAGGGGCGTATTTCTATATTTGCTGCCCATGTATATAAGAAACATGAATGGGGAAAAATAAAAACAACTAGTGCAATAGTGAAATTAATAATTTTTTCCCCTCAGACAAGCTAGCTCCAAATTCTAGTGATCACATGTCTTACTGGGAAAGTCATTTCCCTCTTCTTCTTCTTCCTTTTCTTCTTCATCATCATCATCTTCTTCTTCTCCTTCTCCTTCTCCTTCTCCTCCTCCTCCTCCTCCTCCTCCTCCTCCTTCTCCTCATTCTCATTCTCATTCTCCTTCTTTCTCCCTCTCCCTCTCCCTCTCCTTCTCCTTCTTCTTCCTCCTCCTTCCCTTTCTCCCCTCCTCCCCCTCTTCTCCTCCTCCTCCTTTGTGTGGAGCTGGGAACTCACTCCGCATGTGTGTGTAATTTCACTGCTCCTCGACCCCTATATGTATGACAGAGACTACACACCAGACTTTTCCCAGAGCTGTGTTGAGCTTGACCCTGGGTTGCACACATGGCAAGACTTTACCCGCTGAGCTATCAGTCTGAACACTGGATGTTTCTGTATAAGTACCGCATGCTTACCGACTGCACCACTGGAGCTTCAACACTGAATGTTTCTATGAATGTGTTTCCTTTATCTAAGAAGGGACATCACATACCTCACAGAGCTGCTACTGGAATTCAGGAAGCTGACCCACTCAAAACACTTAGCAGGCTCCCTCTACAACACAATTATGTGAAAACTTAGCTGCATAATCAACTATTGGAATATGTGAGACTGGGTGGTGGCACACACATTACAGTGCACAAGGATCCAGGTTCAAGCCCCTGGTCCCCACCTACATGGGCAAGCTTCACAAGTGTTGAAACAGGGCTTCAGGTGTTTCTCTGTCTCTTGCCCTCTCTACCTCCTCCTCCCCTCTCAATTTCTCTCCGTCTCTATCCAATAATAAATAAAAAATTAAAAAGAGGAATATGTTAGATAAGTCACATTTAAAAAAATCCACTCTGGCAGTGTAACCTAAATCTAGAACAGGGTGAAAAACTCTTCTGGAAAGGGTTTTGTGTCCAAGACCAAGTCTGCTAAAACCACTCAACTCTGCTAGATGAAGGTCAAACAGCCTTCAAGAGAACCTACAGGGTATGCTGTGTTCCAAAGCAAGGACATGTGATTTTTAACTTTATGTAATTCTGTTATGTTATAAATATATTTGGGGCTGCCAAGACAGTTTACTCGGTAAGGGGCCTGGTCTGTAATATGTGCGATCCGGCTTCCAACCTGACCCCCACCAAGGTGGGGAGGCTTCAGTGCTGAGGTGTCCTCCACCCTGACTCACTCACTCTCTCTCTCTATCACCTCTCTCTCTCTCTCTCCCTATCTATCTATCTATCTATCTATCTATCTATCTATCTATCTATCTATCATATAACTACGTACCAATCTAAAAGAGATGAAACAGAGCCTTGGTGACAACAAAAAAATATTTTTCTTCTTTTTGAGTTCCTCCAGCAACTTACACATGAAGACACAATTCTGAGCCCATGGGCCAGAGAAAAGCAGGCTGTGGGCTCATTTGGCGTGTAGGCTACAACTCCCCACCTCCTCCTCGAGAGGAAGAGATAAATCCTTTCACAGCCCTTGCTCGAGACAAACACTCGTTTCAGAGCCTGCACCTGCCGTGAAGAGGCACGCTGACAGACAGTATGGTAGAACTCCATCAACAAAGCCAGGACTGTAACTTTGAGATGGATCTTCTAGAGTGTGTTGCAACTGCTACATCAAGTGCCAAGATTTTCTTTACACTGAATTTTTTAAACTTTAGATAAAAAGTCACCAACAGCTATTCAAGTCTATTTCTATGTGGCTGTTAGAAAAATTCCTCTACTTTCATTATATTAGAAGCATCTTGAAAGGAAATTAACAGTTTGTCACCTTAACAGTGAGAAATTATGCAGTCGAAAACTGCAATTTATAAAAGATAATGTCTTTTATTCATTTATATTCATAAGCATTTACTAGAAATATCTGTATTTAGAAGATTATTCAAGGAGATATTTCACAAATTACACAAATACCCCTCAAATAAAAAAGATTTCCTTAACTATGTTTTTATTCTGAGAATTAATTCAATTTCTAACTAGCAATATTATACTTCTATAATGTACCAAATTGCACATACCTGCAGTTTGACACACTAGAATTATCTGTGTGATATTAAAACATGATTGGGTTTCTCTGTCTCTTACCTGTATCATATCACACTACATTATAATAAAAAAATGAAATGCCTATTGACATTTCTATAATCAATAAGACATATTCATTTTGAACTTTCCTCCACAAGAAATGTATGCACTCCTTAATATGCCTGCATATATAACACGAAGAATCATACAAAATTCAAAACCAGATTCAATATCTCTTTAAATTTTTTCCACTTGAGACCACCCCCCCCAAACACACACACACATACACTACTGCCCCAGTCTTAAGAAACTAAAATAGGCTTTGGGGGCCAGTAACACAATTGGCTATTCCACATCTGGTCATTGAGGCATATTTCTTGGTTTTAAAAGAACTGACACCAAGCTGTTTTTATCTGCTTGGTTTCTCCTTCTGCTATTACCCATGTAACAGTGGTTTCACATACAGGCAGGCGTGTGGCACACATTGGGCCAACAATAAAAAATACTGACTTAATATAATTTGCTTCCTTGGTTGCCGGGAAAGCATAAAGCGTTGAAAACCTGTTTTGTGTTTATTAGTAGAGCCATTGTAGAGGATGACTGGGCTTTCATTACCAGGGGCCTGCAAACAGTTTCAGCACAAATGCCGATATACATTCTAGAAGCGGCTGCAATTTTAAGTATTTTCTCTCAAATAGTTCTGCAGAATCTACAACTCAAATAAGGAGTTTATTGTGTTTTAGCACCACCACCAACTCCTGCGTGGTTTGCTCATTGATCAGCATTGTGAGAGCGCGAGCTTTTCTGCTTGTGTGAGACGTAATGGACAAATACATTCCCTGGAATCCCGACATATGATTAGTTACCAAGCAATCAGAAAAAAGCATCCCAGCAAGGCACACTTCTGAAAGAAATTAGAGAGAGTAAAGATCACTTCTCTATGTGTGCTCCACAGCCAAGCACACAATAGTGCATCGATGGGCCTGTAGTTATTAAGTGCACACCACGGGCTAGCTGAGCGCTCACACATCAATGAAAAGATCTTTGTCAATTGCTGTAAGCCTCATTATCTCACTAAGATTTCTTGGCAACAATTAACAGTTACCCAATTCATAGAAATTGCCTTTATTATTTTTGAAGCAGCTACTTTCTTTGGCTTTAATGACTAAGAGAATAGAGACAGATGTCTCTGTTGCTAGGGAGACTGAATTAAAATAAAATTTTAAAAAAACCTTTGAAACCAAGTAAATAAGCAACTACTATCTCTCTCTCTCTTTTTAAAGGGGAAAATTCCATCAGTTTTAAATTAACTATTTGTTTTAAAAACAAACCACAGCAGCCCCACTTCTTTAAGGAAATCCAGTGGAAAGGGCTATTAGTGCTCTTCTCTGTCAGTAATGAGTCATTAAAAGAAAAACCCAAAGAAGCGCTCAATATCAACCCTGCTGATTAGCAGAGACTGGTGCTGTCTTTGTGCCGGTACCTGAATTCAGGGGAATTCTCTTCTTATAGGTGCTGTCAATCCACTGCAACCAAAGGGAAGCAGCCCCTCCTCTGAGGCAGGACACAGGCTCTGCAAAGAATCCTGGCCTGCCAGGTTCTCAGAGCATGTTCTCACTCCTAACCTGGAACTTGCCTGTCTCACCTGCAGCGGCTGACCTGTTCTCTAGACTCTGCAGAACAAGAAAAAACAAAACAAAACAGCAGTCAAGCCAAGAACAGTCTGGCATCTGAGCCTAATCTGAGCAGTATTCCTTTGCAAAACTGTTCTCTACAGTCTAAATCTTGCTTCATGTCATTTTTGTCTGCCTTGAACACACATAATCCATCTGACAACCCCACCACACACACACACACACACACACACACACACACACACTCCTCACAGTAAGGTTTAAGTGGAAAAATCCCAGCACACAAAAGGAAAATAAAAGCCAATTTGAAATGAAATCACATGTAATAAAAACCATCGCCACCCACCTAAATTCTTAGAATGAGTCTCTAATTTCTGTTGCCATGTACATAAAATCACTCAAACATCTCTTATTTTAGTTAAACCTACCAGGATTAGCATTCAATTAACATATACACCAACAATTAAATGGGCATGTGTTTTGCCAATGTTTCTTAAATTTTAGTGCAGTATATTAAAACAAAAGCAAAATAGTTTGTCCCTTAATTACTAAATACATTCTATTATCGTAACTAAATTTCACCTGTAGTACTGAAGACATCATACAAGACATACACAATTGTTTTTCTTTAAGAAATGCTCAGAATTATAAATTATATCTATTTCTATGGTCTGGGGCTCTCAGCACTGTTTTTAGAAATCTGTTTCACTTATTTATTTACTTACTTATGTAGCTAGAGATATAGAGAGATCGAGAGGGAAGGGAGAGAGAGAGTGATGCCTCTGTAGCACTGCTTCACAGCCTTGCAAAGCTTTGCTGCTGCAGGAGGGACTGGGAGTTTGAACCTGGGGCTTTGAGCACTGTGACATGTTTGCTCAGCCAGGTGTGCCAATGCACAGTCCCACCAGCACTTTGTCTACAATACAGTAACCCACTTGTGAAGATTCATTTTGAACTCTAAATGATTGTCTTGAAAAATCTGCAAGTGATAATCTGAAATCTCCATACTTGGAAAAAGTCCCATTATTTTTAAGGGCAATGTTCTTTGCTTATCATTTTTTAAAGTTTTATTTATAAAAAAGAAACAATGACAAAAACCATAGGATAAGAGGGGTACCACTCCACACAATTCTCACCACCAGAACTCCGTATCCCAACCCCTCCCCTGATAGCTTTCCTATTCTTTATCCCTCTGGGAGTATGGACCCAGGGTCATTGTGGGGTGAGAAGGTTGAAGGTCTGGCTTCTGTAATTGCTTCCCTGCTGAACATGAGCATTGACAGGTGGATTCATACTCCTAGCCTGTCTCTATCTTTTCCCTAGTGGGGCAGGGCTCTGGGGAAGCAGGGCTCCAGGACACATTGGTGGGGTCCTCTGCCCAGGGAAGTCCAGTTGGCATCCTGTTAGAATCTGGAACCTGGTGGCTGAATAAATTTTAAAAGTAGATCGCAAAGAGGCGAGCCTATAGTTAGGGCTACCCGAGACAGGGCTAGCATGAGAGTCAGTGCACATCAAACTGGGCCCCATCCATTCTCAACCATCAGGGTCCTATGCTTAACTGTCATGCCAATAGCTGTTGGGGGATCTCCACATCAGTGACTCGGTTTTATTTAAGTCCTGGTTTTCATGACAGTGAACTATGTCTATGAAACCAGCTCCTAAGTCTGGTGTGAAGTTTATGGTGACAGAAGGGGGGGTGGCAGGTCTGAGCCAATACTCAGCCATAAGTGAGCACTCACTAAGTGGTATCCTTAGTCAAAGCAGCTTCTCCACTTTCTGAGAACATTAATAGAAAATCAAGGTGCAGCTGTTATGAGAACTGGGGTCATCCTGTGTTCACCAGGACAGTTCTCATCTATAAGCTAATACTGCTTTCACTTTGTAGGTTTTGATTATGTCAAGAAATCTGATGAACTTTAATCATAGAATTTTCACCCCAGCCTAGCTAAGCAGATAAGCAGCTCTGAGCCTCCTTAGGAGATACTGGGCCTTTGGACAGAGACATTTCCCCACCCAAACAAGTTGTTATTGATCACCTTGTCTTTATCTGGAAAGCAGTCAGAACGTGGCGTCCCTTATTAAGATTTCCTAATGGACTTTAACTACCTTCTATTACTGTTTTCATTGACAGAGTATCAGTTTCATGTACCAGACACAGAACAATCCATTTACTAAATGTTCACTTGGCACCTTCTGCATGTGCCTTACAATTCCAGGGAGCAGAAATAAAGCACTAATCCAAGTAAGAGTGTTTCTGCTCCTGTGGTCCCAACCTCTTAGTGGTTGGAGGAGAAACATAACAGGGCAGCTGCAGGGTGTGTGTGTGTGTGTGTGTGTGTGCGTGTGTGTGTGTGTACATAGAGAGCCAGAGAGGTTTCTCAGCTGTAGAGCACCTCTCTTGCATGTGTGAGGCTCTGGGTTTGATCCCCAGCATCACAAAAAAATAAGAAAAACAAAAATAAAGACAATGTCAGAAATGGCAGAGACCTGGTGTGCTAGTCTCTTTCCTCCCTCAATGTTTAATGTTAAAAACAACAACAACAACAAACTATCCGAGGCTGAAGCTATGCAGCTCTGTGCCCTGTGCTTTGGTTCTCAGGCCTGATTACACTTGTCCACCTACCAGGCCCCTGAAGAATAAAGAGATACAAGGCTCAGGGTCCAGCTCAGAACAAGGAAATCATACTCACTAAATTTGCTGTCCAGGTTGGGTGTGTGTTTTAAAGTTTGCTAGGGCAGGAGAGAAAGCTCACTGGGTAGGGTATATGTCTTGCCATTCATAAAGTCCGAGGCAACAGAGGAAGCCCAGGCACTTTTCTCTCTCTCTCTCTCTCTCTCTCTCTCTCTCTCTCTCTCCTCTCCCTAAATGGAAAGAAAAATCCCAGGAACAATGCAGTTGTATATGGCATGTAAAGTGAAAGTCAAACTTCCTAGTATTTAACTGATTGCCACCCAGTAGTAAAATGCACAAAGGCAGAGGACGGCCACCTTATCACCCATCTTTACACTTTGTGGTGTCCCATCTCCTCATCTACAGTTTGTGTTACAGACATTTCTGATTGTTATGTTGTACAAAATGCCAACTGGAGAACGATGTGTGTGGTGGGTGTGCAGTTGTCTTTCCTGAGCCTAAATCTGCTCAGAGTGGATGAGAGAATCAGATTCATGCTTCCAGGCACATCCCCAACTGCATTTCAAAAATTAAACAATAATAAAAAATAAACAGCTGCATGCCAACGCCAGCACTTAGCAGCTGGCTCACATGCATTTTCTCCAAGGGAAAAGAAGTACTGGTTTGACATTCTCTAAGGGATTTGAAAAGGAGACAGTGGAAGACTCTCTGTTTAGAAGGTGAACAGCACCAGAATCTTCTGGCCTAAGGGGTCAGTCCTCCCAATGGCTGAGCAACACTGAGCAAGATATTCATCTTCACAGATGGCTGGTGATTTTACTCAGGGGAATGAGTTGCTGCCCCGCCTCTGAAAGTCAGAAACCAGAAGTTCAGAGGACAGAACTAGCTGCTGAAGGTCACAGGGTTTGAGCTAGTGAGAGAGCATCAGCAAAACATGGTGGTGTGTGAAAATGAATGCTGGCAAGTGCGGAGTTCCAGAGTCCTTCCAGGATTGTTTGGGAGAGATCCTGCTGTGACATCTGTCACCACCATGACAGCCAGGCTTGGTCTCCATAAATCTCGACTTCAGCTGGTGAGTTTAGGAGAAGCCCTTCCCAGCTGGGAGAAAGGCTCTCTTCAGTTGTGGCTGAGAGAACTGCCAGATGTCCACAGAGGCTTCTGAGAATGGGATGCTGAAGAAAATGCATGGTTGGTGTCACACTTCTGAAGTTCTGGGAAGTGGGGTCCAAAGCAAAGAAGCTGTGAGCCCTGCGGATGCCAGTGAGCACCTGCAGCAGGGAATACCAACTGCAGGCAAGGCCAGTTGTGGGCGGGACTCCACGCCCCACGCCCCACCTACATGCGCCTCACTGCTCTCATTCAAGTGCTCTGTCCCAGGGACTTTGAATTTGAGACTGTGCTTGAGAATTCCAGCTGCCAGTATGACTCTGGGTAATCCTATCTAAGGGAATTCCATGAAGGAAGGGGTGGGGACCTGTAATCTAAATTTTATAGGGCTACATTTCTGAAAATAATAAAATAAAATCAGATCCAAACTAGACCTCAGAGTGACATTCCTTTTGTTTCTTTTGCCTTAGGAAGTTTTTAAAATGGGAATAATGACAATAATCCTAGACAATAAAGGTCTTTAATGAATTGAATGAAAGGAAACCAGTAAAGCGCTTTATGTAGTGCATCAAAGAAGTCAACATTTATGTAGTTGAGGACTATTCCATGCAATAATGTGTATTGAGAGTAACATGCTTTTGCACAACACTGTCAATACTAATTTTCAAATTATTTCTTTATTAGAAGGGTGTTTTTTCTGGCTACCTAGCAATCATTTTTTTTTGATTGAGTATGTGATTCCAAATATAGATGTTACACTTAGAGTTGAGCACCCCCAGTTATAATAATGGCTAGAAATAATATTCAGGGCTGGGGAGACAACAACATAATGTCTATGCCAAAAGCTTTCATACCTGAGGCTCCTAGATCACAGGTTCAGTCCCCAGCATCTTTTCTTCTCTCTCTCTCTCTCTCTCTCTTTCTCTCTCTCTCTCTCTCCTTCTCTCCCTCTTTCCCTCTCCCTCTCCTTCCCTCTTTATCTCTCTCAAGAAGAGAAAATAAAACAATAAACAAGAAATCATATTCATATTTTGTTTCATGTATCTCAGCATATTTGCTCTAAAACCCCCTCCTCTTTCATTCTGAGCTCAGTCCAGAAAAGAATAAAATCACCATGGAGACAGCTGCCCCTTCTTCAGAGTGCATTCAACATTCTGTTGAGCTTCTCTTAAAGGCTGCTGTATCTAGTATTTAAACTGCTGTATCTAGCCTTTAAACTGTCTCTTGGAGTCACTCCAAGGTCAGAGGGAATTTCTTTGTCACTTAAGGTTGTTTTCCAAGACACAAAGGAACAATTCAGAGCTCATGTTTGGGAATTAATCAATTTGATGATAATAATTCATTATTATTAATTAATTCTATTATACTCAAGTGAGGTATCTTAGTAAGGTTCTTATGGTAAAGAAGTTGAGGGAAGTTTGTGACAATGACCACGTAATACTCTTTTCTTCCTTCAGTGTCTGATGAAGACACTCTCTGAGTGAGTGCCATTTCTTCAGAAAGCTGTCATGTGGGAAACAGGATTTCAGCTTGGTTTCTGACACTCACACAGGTAGTCAAATATGTGCACCCCCCCGCTTCACACTAAGTATAATACTAAGTTAGAGTGCTTTTCAAAGTAACTGTTCTCTCAATGCATCGATCCAGCTCACTGAGGAGACAGAAGCTGAGACTAAATAAATAAGTAAGGCTTAGTTAATACCAGTTGATAACAAGATATTACCAAGGAGTCTAGAATATTCCAGGGAGTATAGTGGGAATCACCCCAAATGGAGGCTGTGTCCTAGCAGAGCTGGCCCCTGATGTTAGGAGGTCGGCACAAGCTGACTTTCCTGAATTTATTATCACTATGGCTACTAAATTTCAACATCTAACCTAACATGTAGCTCAACTTTGGAAAATGTGTTGATCTGTTTTGGAGACACGGAGAAATACATCTGGTGTTTCAAGCTACCCCACAACACAGGGTTGGCACAGAAGCAGGGGAGGCTAGAGGTCACAGAGCACAGAGTCACCATGGAATTCCCTGGGGCAGTGGCTGTCGGGACAGAGCCGCAGGGGACTTTGCACCACTTATCACAGCACTTCTTCTTTGTTTCTTTACCTGTCTCTCATTCTCTCTTGTTACCCTTTAACCAGAACTTGTTCTCACACATGCATGATTCCATCACTCCTGGACAGAGAGGGAGAGAGAGAGAGAGAGAGAGAGATCAAAGCACAAGAGCTTCATCCAATGCCACAGCACCTTTCACGTGCTGAACCCCGAGCCCAGCGTCTTGAGCACGGCTGCATGGAAGCCACGTGGCTACTGAGTTACGTGTGGGTCCCCTTGTCCTCTCTGCATCAACTCCCTCCAAGTCCTCAGATACAATACAGAACAAGTGAAAACTGGACTCAGAGTAAGACACTCAGAAGAGATTATCCACTCATATATTCAGAAAAGATTTCTAAGCACCTACTAAATATCAAACAGTTGGCTAGACACTGAAGGTTTAGTAGTTAGGGCATCAAATATGGTGTCTACCTGATCTCTCTATTTCGACTCCTAAGGTGCAATGTGTGAGTATATGTGTCTATTTCAAAAAGAGTCTGTGGATTTAGATTACAAAGACGAGTGGTCACTGATGCCCCATGGGCACGTGTGGTCACCAAGAATATAAGAGCTTCTACAAGGCTCACCCACAGGAGGGTGCTGACTCCATGAGAAATGAGGGAAAAAAGGACTTTTGCCAACCACATCCTCTACTACAAATGTCTTTCAACATTTACTTATTTATTTATTTTTACTGCATAGTCCAGAGAAGAACTGAAAAGGGAAAGGGAGATAAAGAGCAAGAGAGACAGAGAGACACCATCAGCAATGCTCCACCACATGTGAGACCTCCCCCTTGCAAGTGGGGAGCAGGGGCTCAAACATGGCTCCTTATGCATTGCAATGTATGCCACCACCCTCTCCTACATTTCTGTGCCCCTCTCACTCTGATAACACCCCTCGTCCCCTTGAATGCATTAATTCCATGGTTTTATAAGCTTCCTGCAAAGCAATATTCCTAACTCTCTTTTTGAGATATTAATACACTATCTCACCACTGCCACCATCTATACCATCAGCATTCTTTTTTAATGTTTTGTACTTATCTGGATGAATTTCTGTTTATTAAACACACAGTTTAGACATGAGTTACAAAAGACTGAAATATTTAAGAAGTATCATTTGTAATGAATCAAAGGTTGCTGTAAAGCGCAATTTCATTTTTAAAATGCTGCAAACTTCACACTAGATATAGTTGGCTAATGAAAACTCTCAGTCAGAGACTTATATTTGTCATTAAAATAAAGAAATTAGGAAGTTTAAAAGAGTTATTAGTGCAGGATTAACTAGTAGATGCAAACACAGATTATTCTTGAAGTAATGAGTGTATCACAGAAATCTGAAATGAGGGTAACCCTGCTATTCTGTTTACCGTGGCTCTGCCCTCCTGCACTCTGGGGACATGCCTCTGCTTCGTCAGTGACAACACTGGAGTATCCGTAGGGATAATACTAATAATAGTGATGGTCGGAGTAGCAGTTGTGGTGGAGCTCATGTAAGCAACTGTGATAGTAACAGTAGCAGGAGTAGTAATAGTAGTAGTTTGCTTTCTGTATGTCCGTCCTCATTTCAAGCAATTTCCATAGACCTGCAGAGTTTTCCTTTGTCTGTGGCATCAACTGGACAACCAGAGTACCACTCCAGGGCTCCGTGTCAGGAACGCATGCTTATAAAATCAGAGCTCTCCCCAATGTGTCCTTCCTGGTGTCCTCCGGGAAAATACTCTCATCCAGGGAAACATGCAGACCCAAAAAGCTTAGCAATATCCTCCAGCTCGTAGGGCTGTCCAAGTTAGAAGCAGTCACTGACCAGACCTCAGCGCTAAGTCAGAGAGACCTTGATCCACACCGCCATGTACTCTATGCCTTGAGGAGGCCCCTGGGGCAGCATCCTTGAGAACAACCTGGGTCTCCAGGAGGCAGGACACATGACCAGTATTTCCTGCCTGGTGTAAGAGCCCAATGGGGGAGGCAGGGGCGGGAAATAGAGCTCGCTATGTGCATCCCTCCACTGTCATTCATCAGCCTTTCTGACTGCGGGAAGGTAGTTTCACATCTCTGAACCTCACTGTCTTCATCATGGGTGTGAGAAGATATTGACTCCTGGATGACCTTGGAGGCAATGTTTTGAAGTGGTTTCAGAGAGGGTCAAGTACAACAGGCCCTCAGTGAGCAGCGCTGGCTATCACTCCACTGTGTGCTTATCAAGTCCCCGGCTATGACTCCTGGCGCATTCTGTGTCATATGCATTTGCTAATGTATGTTGCCCACAGTGATAACCCCAGCGAGAGCTCTCTCCCCTGAGTTCCCTATCACTTCATTTGTTGACGAGCCAACTTGTTCTTTCCAATATAATTGAACTCTTTAGAAAGCAAGGGATATTTACAAATGTCTTTTTACTACATCTAATTGAACCCATTGTATTCTTGTAAAAAGGCACATAGTGGATGTTTTTCAAAATACTATTTACAAGAAATGAGTAAGGTGCTAAAGTAAAAGTGGGTTCCAATGGAACAAATAGTGGAACACACATCATCTATTTTTTTTTTTCTGTTCCTATGCCTTCTTCCTGTTAGTTGACTACAATGTTTGATGTGGAAGGTTATTTAATTCTCATGAAAAATAAAAGATCACCATTTGTGGTAAGATTGAAATGATTTTCAAAATCAGAATCTCAATTTGACCAAAAAAGTGAAACAATCAAATATTTGCTCAGCTGAATTTTCTTTCTTACTAACCTACCTAGAAAGGGAACACTTCACAGGGAGTGAAGCAGGGCTGCAGATATCTCTCTTTCTCCCTCTCTACCTCCCCCCAGACCTCTTAACTTCTGTTTGTCTCAATCCAAAATAAAAATATAAATTAAATATTTTAAGCATATAAATAAATAAAATCATGCTGAAAAACTATAAATGATAAAAGAAAACAAAACACAGCTAAAATAAGAGATTGATCAATTGTGTTTTTAACAGAAAATCCTTAACAGTTGTTATCATATTACTTTCATCCCTTTTCTAACATCATTTGGTATGTTTTAAAATAATATACTCTAGGGTGAGGCCATATGTGTATCTATTCATCTACATCTCTCTCTCTCTATCTATCTATCTATCTATCTATATATATATATATATATGATTTTTAAGAAAATAATTTCCTCACACTGTTATACATTCTTTAAGAAGATATATTCTTCTGGGGAGACAGTCTTGTGGTTATGCAAACTGACTTTATTCCCTAAAGCACCAAAGTTCTCAGACTCAATCCCAAACACCACCAGAGGTCAGAGTTTAGTGGCATTCTGATACCAAAAAAAGAAAAGGATATATACTTTTTTAAAAACTTGTATTAGCAATTTACTAATAATTACCAGGATTGTAAGATAACAGGGGTACTATTCCTTACAGTTCCCACCAGCAGAGTTCTGTATTCCATCCCCTCCATTGGAAACACCACCATTCTTCATCCCTCTGTGAGTATGGGCCAAAATTCTTTATGGGGTGCAGAAAGTGGAAGGTTTGGCTTCTTAGCCACATAGTATTTCAATATTTGATGGCATTATTTAATTAGACATTCAAGTTGTTCACAAAATTTCTTTGCTTTAAAAATCAGTTTAAGGTCAAATCATGTGTATGTTTATGTATATACTTCAGCCCAATGAGAGTTAGCATAAAACACTAGATGTGGGGGTTGGGTGGTAGTGGGTTAAGCGCACATGGTACGAAGCACAAGGACTGGCACAAGGATCCTGGTTCGAGCCTCCGACTCCCCACCTGCAGAGGGGGTCTTTTCACAATCAGTGAAACAGGTCTGCAGGTGTCTGTCTTTCTCTCCCCTCATTCTGTCTTCCCCTCCTCTCTCCATGTCCCTCTGTCCTATCCAACATCAATGATAAAACAACAAGGTCAACAAAAGGAAAAAAATGGCCTCCAGGAGCAGTGGATTCATGGTGCAAGCACTGAGCCTCAGCAATAACCCTGGAGACAAAAAACAAAACAAAACAAAACAGAAAACCACTAAATGTGTAGGGGACAGATACTGGCATATGTAAGTTACCATGTGCAAGGACCTGAGTTCAAATTCCTCTCAACTTCTCACTGTCTTAACAAATTTAAAAAATAATAAAATATAAAACAAAACCATGCAGAGCATCACTGTGCGTATAATAGCCCTTTTAATAATCCTAGTGCCAATAAGAATTTTAAAATGTAGTAAATATGTAATAAAGGTTGAAAGTTATAAGCCTTCCCCAGCAATGTTCATTGCCATAAACAGTTACTGTTGACACACAAAGAAAATATTATTGCAACCCAGGATAATTCTTCACTCTCTCTCTCTCCTCCCTCCCTCTTTCCCTGACTCCCTCTCTCTACTTCTCAGCTCTAAATCACGGCAGTACCAGAGAGTCTCAGGCTATGTCTCTGAGATAACTAGTATGGTATCTCCTTGGTTCTCATGCTTTTTCTCTTCATCTTAATAATCTTTGTAAAAGGTCTGTGCTGGTATCTTAGACTTGCACTTTTTAAAGCAAGTTATTTAATCATTAATAGATAATACCAGTGCCCAGACATTCACTTATGAGAGAGAATCAGTGTTAAATTTAGCAAACAACCCCTTGTTTGTTTGATAAAAAGGAGAGAGGTAAGCTCTAAGAAAATCAGCTCAGCTAAGTACACCCAAATGTAAGCATGGAGATGATTCAATGTTACAGAATCAAAGGCACAATGGGCAAAGGAATCTAATCACCCTGCTTGCACTAAGTCACAGCCAACCAATGGTTTGGGTTTTGTTTGGCAAATAGTTCACATTGAAACTTTACAAACCTTCTTTGGTACACAAGTTAATGGAATTTATAATTATGTGTACAATTATTTCTCATTATTTCTGGCTTCCCTGTTGGAGAAGCATCTCTTCACTCAAATGTACCTGCAAGCACCAAGAGCAGGATCTTGAGTGCTTTCACCCTATACAGGGGCTGAGGGAAGATTTAAGTCCCCCAAGTGCAAGCTCCCAGCTGATATGGAATGGGACCACAGCAACAGCCATTCTTTTCATATTTCATTTAGTCACCTTTAAAAAAAAATTCTGCTCTATCAATATCTGATTCCAATTACATGAGGAATGAAAAAAATTTGAGATCAACAGCTTCAGGTATCAAGCCAATGTTTATGAAAGTGTGTGTGTGTGTGTGTGTGTGTGTGTGTGTGTGTGTGTGTGTGTGTGTGTGTGTCTAAGTTGAAATACACTTACAGCAAGGCTTTGTATTGATTTGACTGGTAAAAATGGTGACCCCCAAGCTTGCATTTAGCTAACCCTCAGGAACAGAAGTTCAGGATTTGCTAGTTCAGTGCTCCTAGTATCTGCAATATGACCCGCTGATAATCATGAAAATTTGCTGTCCTTATTTATCCTCTCTGTAATCTAGGTATTTAATTACTAATATCCCTATATACTATATTATTACTTTCATTATTAAGTTGCCTACTTTTTGTAACCCCTTTTTTACATGCCTGGGCATTGTATATACATGCACACATGCAAAGAATTTAAGGAAAATGTTTTGATTTATTTGTGACTTATGCAGTACATGACTGTGTCCAATTGATGCTTTTTTTGTCTTTTAGCAATGCACTTATCTTATGTTTGTCAGTCAAACATAGCTCATTATAATTTTATAATGTATCTGCCTTGTTTTCTCAGTGTGCTTGATTTCACCCAAATTCTGACCTATTTTGCTTGCCCCAGTTTGCATAGTTCTAATGAAACAGTGAACATCAATATAGTACTTTTCTCTTTTTTACTGTTACAAAATAGTAAACCCATATTCTGGTTTCTCTTCAGATCCTACAAATCTTTTGCCTTTTACAAAATACTAAAGCCAGCTAAAGATATTCCATCTCAGTTTTCCAAATGAGTTCCTTAAAATTACAAACGGTGCTTATGATTATATTTTCTTATTTCATGTTGTAAATATCTCACTGGTTTACATATACAGGGGCTGGAAAACCAAAATGAGCATCCAGAGACAGCTGGGAAAACGTAGATAAACACTCTTTCCACTTCAGCATCCATGACAAGAAAGAAAGCTTCAATAAAACAGACTATGCATTATGGTGCAGGTGAAATTTTGCTATACAATAGTTCATCAGAGCGTTTTCTTAAAAACAGCATATAGTATTTTCTACAATAATCCCATTTTTTTGCTTTAGCCAAATAAATCCAATCAGCGAATCAATATCTGGATTAATTTTTTTGTCTAAAAATATGCTATCTGCTGGAAGGTGGTTCAAAGGATCAAGGACAGAACTTGCAAGTGTGAGGTCCTGGGTAGAATTTCTAGTACTATTACATGCTAGAGAAATGTTCTGACCTCTCATATTCTCTCACTCATTAAGTAAACAAACTGTTTCTTTTAAATATGACTATTGTCTCCCAGGTATGCAGACAAGCAAGGTATTTAACCTCTACCTCCCCTTTTAGTGCTAAAGAGTTTTGTCTATGCTTCCTGAGGGCATCTCATGGATCACATATTAGTTTTCATTGCATAGTTTTATTTTATTCTTTAAAATTTTGAGAAAATATTTTGTGAAATATGAAATATTGCCTGACTTTCTATGAAAGGATGTGAAATATTTAAAGAAAATCTGCTATAAACCTCACAATGTGAAGAGGCAACTCTGGCACATGGTGTAGGAAAGAAGATAAGGAAATTCACTCATCTTAAAGGTTAGTGGTTGAGTATTGCAGGGTGTTTCTGCCTTGGCAGAAAAGGAACCCCCACCAAGGAAAAAAAATATCTCAGTGCAATAATTTCCACATATGCCAACAATTGCAACTCTTACATAGAAGTGGGGCTGAACTAGAGGGAAAAAAGATGTGTTAATCATTTTTTAGAAGGACTAGGTCATTTGTAGACACATCACATGCGGATGATTTGAACTCTTTAGATGGGAGGGAAAGTGAAAAATGTCAACTTGTATTCCACCAGGATGGGACTGCATCCAACTACCACCTTCCCAGAATGTGTGATGAAAATACAGCTTTCCTGTAGGACTGTTACATTTTCCCACAATTCCTTCCAAAATTAAGGTTTCATTTAGCAATGTCAGAATTCTAAATATAGTGTCCTCCTCAGCCCTTATGGAAGACAGTCCTGAAGAGCATTACTTGTGCCTATGTGTTTTTTTAATTTTCCCTTTTATTGCCCTTGTTGTTTAATTGTTGTAGTTATCATTGTTGTTTTTATTGATGTCGTTGTTAAATAGGACAGAGAGAAATGGAGAGAGGAGGGGAAGACAGAGAGGGAGATAGAAAGACAGACACCTGCAGACCTGCTTCACCGCCTGCAGGTGGGGAGCCTGGGGCTCAAACCAGGCTCCTTATGCCTGTCCTGGCAGTTAGCACTTAGTACCATGTGCGCTTAACCCGCTGCGCTACCACCCGACTCCTGAGCCTATGTTTTTTAAGATTGTTTTCCTTTACCTTCGTTTTTCAAACTGCGTAAAGCAGTTACAAAACATCTCTACAGGAGGGAGCATCTCGTCCTACATGTTCTCCCAGTCTAAAGCAGACTTCATTATCTTAGCACCAGAACCATCTACACTCAAATCTAGAGTTTTCCACAAAGCCAACAAGGAGTAAAAGCCATCCCACACACCTCTTCCAGTTAAGTAAGTCCCATGGGAATGTTTAAGATGGATCTTTGGCTGAAAAAGCAGTATACCACAGGGTGCTGCTGCGTTTAAAAGTTCGGGTATGTAAACGGTTATGGGAAACAAAGTCAGATTGGCCTGGCAGGAGAAGCAAGCCTCTAAACAGATTTAAGCTACTGCCTGGGAAGGGGGCTCTTTACTCTATCAGCACCAACACTGACACTGCCAATGAACAGCAGAGGGTAGTTCTCAAAGTCTGGAGGCAAGCAGAGAGGTAGCAGGAAGACATTCTGGAAATCGTGGCTTTTCATGAGCCAAAAGTTCTCTGTGGCTGGTATATGCTTCAGTGAACATTCTGAACGTCTCTGAAGGCACTAGGAATGCCTCCAAGTACTGCCCTGAGCAAGCATCAGAAGAGTGAGGATGGCCCCACTGAGGGCAGCATGCTAGGCAGGCCCGTGAGCACCTGCCTTACAAGTTCCCCAAAGGACAGATTCATTTCTCCTCTCTCTACACTTTATACTTTATCTGCTTCCAGAGCCAAAACCCCAGATGAACTAGAAAACTGAGTGAGCATGTTGACTTACCAATAGATAATGAGATTATGATGGAGAAAGAGGAAAGAGATGATAAATAGGTCTAACAAGGTCAGGAAAATGCTCCAGGAATGAAAGCCAGGCTTCATTCTCCACATCACACTCCATCCCTTCAGGCTTGCTTGGGGAGGGGGGACAGATGGATTAACATTAGATAGGTCTGAACCAGAGGCTGGTGCACCACCCTCTCATGTCTGTCCATGTAACTGTAAGGCTATGATGGATTTCTTGATTGCCCAGGACATTCTTTCTAAGCACACAGTGGGGTTTTTCCTTAAGAAAAAAAGCAATGATGAAATCAGCTTTAAAAGCAGACAGTGAAAAGCTCTGCTAGTATAAGCAGAGAGTGCACAGTCATTCATGGGCAAATGTCTGGGTCAGAGACCAAAGCTACCTCATTGGGAGCACCATGCAAGGGGAAGCTTCAGGAGAGGTGGAAGAGTGCTGTGTTGCCCTCCTCTCCTCCTCCTTTCTGTCTCTTTCTATCTGAAATTTAAGGGAAGAAAAAGAAAGAAAGAAAGAAAGAAGGAAGGAAGGAAAGAAAGAAAGAAAGAAAAAGAAAGAAAGAAAGAAAGAAAGAAAGAAAGAAAGAAAGAAAGAAAGAAAGAAAGAAAGACCCTAGCCTGGATCAGTGGAATTGTGTAGATAGGGGGCCCAGCAGCCAATGAGCATGATGGTGATGATAACAATGGTAATAATTATAATCCAGATTTCCCATCAGGCACCTTCAAGCACACACCTCCTTTGTGAAGATAGTCACACTTGCCTGACTTCAACTCACTCCTACACTCTCAACCTCCTCAGTCCTCCTTACTCATTACCCTACTTTCATTTAAGAAGAAAGACTTCTGCGGCAATCCAAAGGGAGAAGTCTTGAGTTCAGATGCCATTTCCATGCATTCACCTCAGCACTCAGCAGTCCGGACTCTCTCCCTCAGGCTTAGTCCAAAACTCCAGCTACTAAGATTATACTATAACACACACGTCTACTAGGTCAGATGTCCACCTCCAGACTAGAATTGTATGATGTCTCCGCCTTCCCCCTTAGGACCTTTAGTCTTCCACTATGAAGGGAGCCATGCTGCTAAGATTTGACTGGCGAAATATAAAAGCAAATCTCAGCAACCAAACTCAAGAGAAACAAGAGATATAAGTGTCCCGAGGAAAACTCTTTGGAAGGCATTAGATAAACAATGCCTGATGCAGCACAAATAAGTCAGAGAGGACAGTTCAGGGGAGGAAAGACTTAACTAGGCGTCTAAAGAAGGCTTATCACTTTGCTTTTTGCTTGTTGTTTTGTGGACTGCATAGATTAACAACTTTAAAAAGATCAAAGAGAACAATTCATTGCACCCAAAAAATCTTTTTAAACTTAAAAGCAATGACAGGTGCCCCAGCAAGTTACAACCAACCCCTTAAATGCCACCCCCCCACCCCAGTATGTCAGGAAGTGTGGTGACCTCATTTGAAGAGCCAGAGGAAGGGGTGGGGCTGAAAGGGGTCCATCCAGCTATGGAAGAGGCAGATACACAAATGTCTGTAGGATTGTAGTCACCCAGTAATGTTGGCAAGGCAGACGGTAGCAGATTTCAGAGAGAGAAAATAACAGGACAAATCACTTTTGCTTGTAAGGAAAAGGAGTGGAGGGGTACACCAGCTTTCTGCACAGAGCTGCAGAAGCCCCATTTTGCTCTTGGTATGAAAGCAATTTGGTCAACAATGCAAACAGAACTTGAGACAGAGAAAACGGAAAATGTAGCTATGATTCCACTCACCAAAGGGTGATACAATTCAGCTGCCTGTACAGGAGTGCTTGGCCGCGGCAAAGCCAAGTGGAGAAGCAGACCCCAAAGTGCTCAGGCGACCAAAGCAAATGCAGCTGTTGAGCAGGAGGGAGAAAAAGAAGAGGTTAGGCTCAGACTGCACAGAAAGCAACATAAAACAAAACTAGAAGAAAGACATATGCAAACACCAGACGTCCTCACACTGTGGAAATACTGGATTTAGGAGCCAGACTGAGTAAACTGCATACCCTCATGCTCCAGAAAAAGCCTATTCATTTGCTGACTAGGACGCAGCACTGAGGTTCAGCTAGAAAGTTACCACAGGAGTCAACCCATTTACTGTGCCATCTTTCAAATGCAAGGTAACCACAGAAAGACATGGCTGTAGAGACAGCTGGGATTCACCCTTCAAGCAATGTGCAGGTTTTAAGTTTGACCTTACCATTTACAAATCATTTAGTACTTATTTTATTTTAATAAAGTTTACTCTATGAACTTATAAATATATATTGTATATAGTCTAAATTACATATAATATTTTAATTTTATATAACTATTAGAAAGAGCAGACGGATTACATACTTAATAGAAGAAAAATATAAATTAATTAGTATATCACTTTATAGCTCACAGTTTGCTTGGTTCTATGATTCGAGCATTATTTTACCAACACTGAATTTTCTCTTTGATGATAATTATCACAAGTGATGGGCCCTGTGAGCAGACAGTGTATCAGAAATTCCCATCAACTCTAGCATGACTTGCTTCAGGAAAAATAATCAAAGACTTCATTCTCTAAAAATCTGACATCTATTGGCACCTGTTTCTTAGCGATGCTGTGGTTAGACATTAACTGTCAACGAACAGAATATGTTGTGCAACGCAGGCTACATCATGACTTCCAGCCTCACCCCCATGCTACCACTCCAACGTCACTTGTTGGAAGGGCATTCACAGAGAAGGGAGTATATCATCCACAGAAATCTGGAACAAACTCTAGAAAACTGCAAGCTCTCCCCCAGACGCGGTTCACTATGAGCATACACACCTAAAACAGACCTAAGATAGACTTCTGAGCTTCTCCCAACCTGAAGACCCCAAATCTTACCACTATATTCTTACCTTTAGTTTTCCTGACTATTAAACAATTTGTCTTGCTTTAAATGTTAATGTTTTTCACCCACCAATCTGCAGAGGCTACCATGACACTAATGTGATTTCCCTGGGCAGACGACCTCACCCATGTGTCCTGGAACCTCCCCTCCCCAGAGCCCTGCCCCACTAGGGAAAGACGGAAACAGGCTGGGGGTGTGGATCCACCTGCCAACACCCATGTCCAGTGGAGAAGCAATGACAGAAGCCAGAACTCCCACCTTCTGCTCCCCAGAATGATCCTGGATCCATGCTCCCAGAGGAATAAAGAAAAGGGTAGCTTTCAATGGAGGGGATGAGACACAGATCTCTGCTGGTGGGAATTGCATTAAATTATATCCCTCTTATCCTACAATCCTGTTGGTCATTATTCAATCACTAATAAAGATCAAATAAAATAAAACACCCACACTGAGGAGTTCATGAATCCTGAGGCTGCCCTTCTTCCTTTCCCAACAGAAGTGGGGCATTGAGAAGAACACAATATAAGGTAGATGTTCACGAAGGACTGGCCAAGTAGCCCACTTGGTCAGTATGATGCCTGTCATGTGCACAACACAGGCCCCCAAAACACCAAAAGACATTTTGGTGTCCTCTCTCTCTCTCTCTCTCTCTCTCTCTCTCTCTAGTTAGCCCATAGAGATAACAAAAAAAAAAAAAAAAAAAAAGATTTAGAAAGTTCACAAAACAGTTGGTGGTTGCAGAAAAAGAAAAAAAAAAAACTCAACAAAGAAGAAAACAAATCCCCAACAAACCAACAAAGAGCTAGAAGTCCCCAGCTGTTCCTTTTATGCTGAAGCTGTGCTTGCCCAAGCCCAGAGGAGGCCCTCCACTTAGCGCTTCTGAAGCAGGTGAATGAGGAGCTACCAGTCTGGGTAGAACCCCCTCCTGTCCACTGCTGACAAGACACAGAATCATCCAGATCAGGTCTCAATCTTCCCTGACCTCTCTGAAAACCCATTCTGCCTTCTACACAGATGCTGGGAAAGGAGGAATAAAAAGGTGCAGCCTCCGGCCCCTCCAGCAAGGAAGAGGGCTTACCACAGGGCAGTGGAGGGCGTGAGTATCCGTCACAACAGACTTGGGCTGAACTACCTCCCACTAGTCAGCATACGTGTCTCAGACCGTGGCACCCTCCGCCGTCTCACCTGTACAACCAGGAAGGCCAGTAGCCACACAGAATTGAGTCAACAAGAAAGAAAGCACTCCTGCATTGAGTGGGTTTGTATGATAACCACAGTTTCTGTCTTCCTTGGCATGTTCTCTTCTTAATATAAAGCATGCAGAAGAGCTTGCTCAGTATGAAACCTGCAGAATCTTCTCACCAAGACCATGCCTTCTTAAAGGACTACAGAATTCCACCACCTCTGTAAACTGGATTTAGCTTGATTTTGCATGATTTTCCCCTAAGTTTTTAATTTGGCAATCAGAGTCTAGCAAAGCAAGATGGTTCTTTGATTTCCCTCCCAGAAGCCGGGCAGTCTTTATTGTCTTTCCTTTGCACAATGTTAGCACTTAATTATACCCTACCTTGTAATAATTAGGTGTCTTTATCATCAAGTCTGTTTACTCACATGAGCAGTGCTGATCCTTTAATCTCTCTTGAATATTAGTTTTTAAAGCTATTAAGAGCCACAGCTTAATAATTTTATTGCTAAATGAAAATGCAAGACTATCTTGAAGTTATCTATCAAAGAGCAAAATCCAGAAATGGCTTTGTTGACTGGGAGGACTGCAGGGCCGCAGCACTAAGTAGAAGGCTGGTGTGTCATCTGGGCAGATCTGCAGCTAGGGAACTTGAGGGCTCTGTAGCTATGGAGCCATGGGTGAGCATGAAGGCGAGCCAAGCTCCTGTCTCCATGTGCCCCTATATCGATAGCTTCCATAGGCTAAGGATGTCCTGTAGAAGTCAGGTGATACTAGGCACCAGAGAAATGTGTCCTGCTTTGTTACTGAGCATCACTGTTATCTGAAATAGCCTTCTGCCAAACTGGAAAACAAAAGCAGGCGTGGTGAAGTGCAACCAGCCCTCAGGCATGTGCTGGCCAGTCAGTCTGGAGGCTCCACAGTAATGGCCGCCGACAAGCCATGATCACGTGACTCCAGAAGGGGCCTGATATTCTGGGCTCCTCAGGTTCCCAGGTAATAACAGTGTGTGAGTGACTCCCAGGGTTATTGTAAAGGCTACACAGATGATTCACATGGCTCCGTGCCTGGAGCACTGTAAGCATCCACAACTATTTTTTTTTATTGATCATGTACAACCTCTATTTTCTAGGAGTAAAAGAAAACTACACAGAAACCTACAAATCTCCGAAGTCTCCAACTCCTCCCATATTTTACATACATTTTGTATATTTGTTATGGCAATCAATGGAAGAGACTGTGGATTCAGTTATCAATACTAACAAATGATGCGTGATCGCAGATAATATCTGAGGGAACAAATATGTTGACTGGACATATTTTACGTATTAATTAAATTGTAATAACAAAACTGCAACAGTTTTTCTGGAATATGAATTTATGCTGCATATTGGACAAGAGATTTCTAAATACTTTCCACTATTACTATATGAAAAAGGAGGTGAGAGTCACAGAAAGGTGCATCATTCTTTCTCAAGGAATCTGAGGAGGAAGTAGCCCAGGAAGTGTGAATGGCTACTGACCACCTTCCTGTGGGCACACTCAATGGAGCACAACTGTGCAGGGACAGGGCAGTGCTGTCCCTCCCACGTAACAAAGCTGGACTTTTTGGATTATTGGGTGGTTAATTGGGATCCTTGAGCTCAAAATATCTTAACTTTCCATGCAATATTTATAGGAAATTTAAATACCCTATATAGAAATACTATAAAATGAACAATGTAAATTAATTAAATATTATTGGCATCTGGGGAGAAATGAAGGATGCCACAAATCACATACTTTAAATGAAATTTTTACCAGTAGGGATATTAATCAGAAAAAGGAAGCAAATGCCACACTACCTATTTTACACAAGTGCCACAAATGAAGGAATGCAGAAAGCCAATAAAAAGCCAGACAATAGGAGTAAAACTTGCAATATATTGTTATCTATATTCAAACTACCAGTTTCCTTCATGGAAATTAAATTTATAGGCTTAACGAATATTAACAATTTCCCTTTAGATATAAAGAGAGTGATATTGCAATGTGAGGGATGAGAGATTAGTAAATGCAAATGAATTGCCTTCTTTCTAATGAATAAAAACAAAGATTCCATAGACATTAAAAATATGAGTTGAGCTCCGCACAGTAGAAGTAAATGAAATGACAAGTTCAAGTGAATGCATTTCAGAATACTCAAGCCATTCTACATTTCTATTATTCATGTCCCTGTCTAGAAACTTCTGTCTTATTCAAAAAGAAAAGGAATATTCCAAGTTCAAATGAAACAGCTCTCTATTATTTAATAAGAAAATCTGATAATGAGATACTGGGGCTAGAAATGAAATTTATTTCATAGCACAGAAAATTATAGATTGATCTGAATATGCTACAGCCCAGTCAGATGGTGTTACTCATTCATTCTTTGACAAGTATATCATGGAGTGGTGATCATGTCTCACACAGAAACTCAAGCTCAAGTAGCAGCACCCACTGGGACAGTGAGCAGCCCGCCAGGTGAGGGGAGGGGTCCCTGCCATATAGGTCATAATGGTGACACAAGTGCCATGCAGCACCTTGGAATCCACAGATTCTGCATAAACAAGTACAATACATCAATGCAGAGCAGCTGTCTGCTAGGCTGAGTTAAATAGCATGCATTAAGATGAATTTACCTGGAGCCCTGTTACTGCTCTCAGTGTCTCTGTGAGAACACTGAGAAGAGCATGTGCGTGGCTTTCTGACACTGCATGCCCACCAAGCATCCTTCCCTGGAGGGTGCAGGTACCTGCGCCCCATGACCCTCCAGGGAAGGATGCCTGATGGCTCTAAGGCTCAGAGACCTGGTGCTTGTGCTGAGCAAGGGGCCTTAGAGCACAAACAGCCAGCCAAACCGTGAACCCTGCCATCAAGTAACAGACCTCAGAAAGAGACGCTCAGAGACATGCGATGGCAGACTTCTCAAACACAAAGACCCTGCAGCATGACAGAGGTTTATGCAGAGAAATCTCTCTGGTAGACTTCGAGCTGTTTGCATCAGGAGGGGGGCAGGAGGCCTGAGTGCTGGGTGGAACCTCCCACTGGGTTCTGGACTTGGTACTCAGGCCTCAGGGGAGGGAGGAGGCCCCCACTCCATTTACTTTTCATGACAAATTTGCCTAGTGCAGCAAGAAATAGCATCATCCCCACAGCTACTTGAAATGCATTGGTAACCTCAGGCTAGCTAAGTCAAACCTTAAGAGGATGGAGCCAGGAGCAAAAAAAAAATCAAAGCATCCGGGGCTCCCCCAACTCTCCCTGAGGATCTGAAGGCCCACAATGGTGGGGACAAAAACAGAAGTGCAGAATATATGTTAGGGACCAGAGCACAGTCTTTTGTGGTTCAGATAAACATTAGAGAGAAGTGATGAGTGATAGCAGAACACAGCCTCTATACTGCCCCTGTTCTGCTACCAGGGTTTGCACTGGAACTCAGTGTTTGCATGATTGTTCCATTCCCAGCAGACTAATTCTTAAATAGAGAACAAGTGATAGAAAAGGAAGTAGAGAGAGAAAGAACCACTCTACAGTTTGCTGGTCGCCACGCGGTAGTTAGTGGCCTGATACTGGGTCCGCTTGCATGGTGAAGTGAGCACATCCCCTATGTTCCCACACAGATGTGGTTTAAAGAACCGTATCTCCATTTATATAAATGCTTTATTCCCTCCTAAACCACTTTTGGCCAGAGAAGTCTCCTTTACTTGATACAGTGACTCTCTGAATTTTCACTTTTTAGGATAAAATTTCAATTAATATTAAGTTTTCTCTCACACATACAGATCTCCACATACTCTGTCAAATTCTGCTCCAAATGAATGACTTCTATGCCGAAGATGACCCAAGCCAATCAAAACACAATCGCATTTTCCATGCTCAAACGCGGGATGCTGTGATTCAAAGTTATGCTCACAGGCTTCCATAAAAAGAGGAAATACCTGCAGAAGTTTAAAAATCTGCTTGGTATAATCATGATTCATTAAGCCACACTGAAAGGGTCAAATCTTATTGCATTCAAGGGTTATCTGATACAGAAATGACTGGAGTTTTATAAAATTTGCACTCTCTCCTTGCTCACTTTCTGAATGGATAAATATGAGGCCAGTTTCACATGAAATCATTTCAACTGGAACTAATAATCATGTATGGCACACTTTGAATAATGTTTGTTTCAGATGGATATGTATAAGAAGAAATGAAAAAGAAAATGTTAAATCAGTCATTAATTATAATTAACTTACAGGCAATTCAGGTTCACTTGTTTCTGCTAGAGTGTCTGAAATAGTACTCATATGAGGACCTGAAGTATAGTCAGCAAGCACTAGATCACGTAAGGACTGCTAATATTTGCTTAGTCATTCCTTAGGATAAAATATACCACTCTTTTTTCTTAACTTTTATTTTATTTTTTATTGGATAGAGTCATCCAGGAAATCGAGAGAGGAGGGGGAAATAGAGAGGGAGAGAGACAGAGAGACAGAGAGACACCTGCCACCCTGCTTCACCACTTGTGAAGCTTTCCCTTTGCAGATAGGGGCTGGGGGCTTGAGCTCTGGTCCTTGTGCACTGTAACAACATGAGCACTTAACCAGGTGAGCCACTGGGCCCAGAGTATACCACTCTTAAGTAGATGCTGGTATAAGCAGAAGCCTGTAGATCTCACCAGAATCTCATGTGCATTTGGGTCAATGCAAACAAACAAACAGAAGACCCAAACAAAACAGAACAAGAAAACCTATGACTAACAAAAGGAAAAAAAAAAAACAAAAACATCCTGGTAAATGGTATTGCTTGGGAATCGATTGACACTGAAAACCTCTGGGGCATTTGGTTTGTAGTAGCTTATACAGAGATCTATAAAATCATCCACTTCTCTTTTAAAATATGCGCAGGTGAAAAACATGCCCATGGAAAAAGGAGCTTCTGAGAAAACCAAGAGTTTGACCTTTGTGGCTGGCAAGTCCTCATCTTCCCTAACCCGGGCCCCAGGCTGCGCAGTCTGTTGTGTCACAGAAAAGTTGTTAATGTTGACGTGCTGACCAAGAACAAACCGTTTACTGTAGGGCTGGTCCCCTCCTCTGCTACACTTAACATTCCTCAAAGGCAGAGCTAGATGTCATGGTGTTTATTCCCTGGAGTGGAGAGAGCTGGGCCCCATCCTACTCCCATGTGGCTCTCTATGTTTTCTGCACCCAGGGACTGTTGTCTGCATACAGTCATTCTTGGGGAGAGCATGACTTAGGGTCTGGAATAAATGTACCAAACGCAAAACCCACAAGCCTCCACCAGAGCTGCCCACAGAAAGATGAGTGTGTTTAAGACAACTGGTGTTGAGTACAGCAGAGAGAGAACAGAACCTGCTCCATGAGTCCGTCCCCAACACCAGTCTTACGGTTGCATGGGAGACATTCCTTTAGGACTTGGGCTTCAAATAAAATACGACCAAGCAGAACTGTTTATGACTATTTTCATGGTAAAGACACAGGAAATTACACAGACACACACACACACACACACAGACGCACACGCGCATGCACACGCACGTGTGAACATGTGCACTGAGAGTGACACTACAGTCCCTCCTGGTTAATTAAAAAAGAATCAATTTTACAGTTCCTTTTTTTTTTTGGTATTTAATTGAAAATGCTAAGTTCATAAAATCCCTAAGTGATGTTATGATATAATAACAACCACAAACTTTACATTTAGCAATTATTACCCATCACTCTGATCTACAATTTTGAGAATAATGAAATTATATTTCTTTTAAAATAACTTATTTCTACTATTTAATTACATGCCTCACACACAAGTGAAAATACACATACCCCCTCTCATATATGTAAGTATCAGTTTAATGCAGGCCAGGAAAACTGGAAGGAGTGCATATTGAGAATGTTGTATAGGGGAGTAAAGAACGAAAGGGTACAGAGAAATGAGAAGATACCACATTCTTGCAATAGTTTGAAAGTTAAAAGTCCTTCATAATTGTCATACAAATATCATTATAATTTTGAATTTTCTAAAAGTGCAACCATTGTCCAGATCAAGCTGCTAGAGTACAAAGATGAAGGAATATGTTCTAAATCGTTCTACACAGCACTCTACTTTAATCATGTCACTGTCTATCCCATCTAATGGCATCAATGGAAGCCAAGAACAGATTCTGAATCCTTTCCAGAGCTATGACAACATTTATTGTATAAGGTGTTAGAAAGAATAAGGCTATTTTTCTGAAAGAGAAAAATGTAAGTGACCTGGTTATTTATGCTGTTACTCCCAACAACATAATAATGCCCTTGAAAATCCAACTTATTTATGCATAAGTACAATCACCTTCTACACAAGAAGTCAGTCTGATGACTATATTAAAAATATATTCCCAGAAAATCAATATATTATACACACACACCAAATGCCTTCTTCCTTGACATCACCCTCCTCCTTGTTAGAGATTGGCACCTTCAATTAACTAAATTTATTTTCAATTAGAACAAAAAGGTGATACGCCATGATCAATTTCTGCTATTTCTGATGTGCAAAACAGAGGTCTGCTGTTGGCATTGTACACAGTCATCAGGAGAAATGCTTTCATCTCCAGTAAAGGTAAGGATCATTCCAGGCTGCTTCTGCTAGCAAGGTGCTCCCTCCAGGAGTAATCCTATTAAGAAATGAGCCCTGAACAGACTAAATCCTCCTGGTGTTTGCTGCGTGGAAAGCTTACTGCACTCTCAGAAGGCAAGGGCTTTTGTAGAGGGCTCTATTATAACAGGAACAAAAGAATACCACTTGTGTACTTAAATATCATCTGCTTTTCCTTCTCGATACTCCATTTTTAAGTAAAGATATGTGATTTAAATGTATTTAGAGTCTGGCTTTTGGCACAAGGCTGGTTTCTGAGTGGAGTGCCATCTGCGGGCCCCTGGCTCCTGCATAATGAAATGCTTACAAGCTGCTCCCCTTTTCTGCACAATGTACCCTTTTCACTTGAACATACATTTTCCATAAATTTTTGAATAACAAATTGGGCTATGGAAGATTGTCAAACGGGGACCAGAGAAACACCAGGAGGCTAGAGAGCCATGGGAGCTTTTACTAGAGAAGCTTGGGCTGTGAGCAGTAGCCACCTGGGCAACCTTCTCCCTGCCCCTTTGGTCTTAAAATGGCAAAGGAGACTTCTCAGCACCACCGTCTAGGAGGATTAGGGCAGAGAGCCTGCATGCCTGCCACCCATTACACCTGCTGAGCAACACACAGATGAGAGTCGTTCTGCAGACGCCTAGTGTCTGATCTCCTGATATGGCCAGATGTCCCCTTTCCATTCAAACACAACCACAGGCATTAGGACAGCACACCAGGCCACCATTTAATGGTCGAGCTGCCGTGCCCTGTGTGTGTGCCAGGGAGGGTTGAACTCTTATCTAAAATACAAAGCACACAGAGACTTAAGACATATATCAAATGGACAGTCCTTTGTTTTTAACTTTCTGGCTACTAAGACAACAGAGTTTACTGTTAGAATATATACATTCCATTTGCCTAACTTCTGACTCCTGAGAGAAGCATCTTTATTGTTGAGGTGGAAAGTGGACTAGATGGAAAGGCTACCTACATATTTCAGAAGGGAAAACAGGTTTCTTGTCCTGATAACTTCCAATTTTTAATACAAAATACACTTTTTCTAACAAAGTCTTAGATAGAATAAATGTTCTGACTTTTTTTTTTTTACTTCAATTCAGATACACCAAATGGGTGGCTTAGCAAATCAGCAATGAAAGTCAAGGGAGATCTGAACAAAGTAAACTAGTTTTGCCCACCCACACAACCACACCCCTAGAACTATTCAAAGGGAAAACTTGGTGGTGCACCTGGTTAAGCTCACACATTACAGTGTGCAAGGAACCAGGTTCAAGCCCCAGGTCCCCACAATCAGGGGGAAAACTTCACAAGTACTGTATCAGGGCTGCAGGCGTCTCTCTGTCTCTCCCTCTATATCACCTCCTCCCCTCTCAATTTGTCTCTGTCTCTATTCAATAATAATTCAATAAATATTTTAAAAAGGAAAAATTAAAATAAGTAAATGCACAGATAATGTGCCAGAGCCGCCCAGTAAGCATCAACAGGTAAGAGGAGGGGTTTTTAAAAGTCCCTATGGGCTGCTGGGGGGGGGGTAGCACACTGGGTTAAGCACGCATAGTGCTAAGTGCAGGGACTGGCGAAAGGGTCCTGTTTGACAACCCCTCACCCCCCAACCCCTAGCTCCCCACCTGCAGGGGAGTCGCTTCACAAGAGGTGAAGCAGGTCTGCAGGTGTCTGTCTTTCTTTCTCCTTCTCTGTCTTCTCCTCCTCTCTCCAGTTCTCTCTGTCCTATCCAACAACAATGGACATAACAACAACAGGGGCAGCAAGGCAACAAAATAAGGAAACAAAAACAAACAAACAAAACGGCCTCCAGGAGCAGTGGAGTCTCAGTGCAGGCACCAGGCCACAGCAATAACCCTAGAGGCAAAAAAAAAAAAAAAGTCCCTGTGAAGTACTGCAATGGATAACTGACCTTGGTTTTGGCAACTCACCAGACCTTCCACTTTCTACACCCCATAGTGATCCTGGGTCCAAGCTCCCAGAAGGATAAAGACCAGGAAAGCCTCCAGTGGAGGGTATGAGATATGCAACTCTGGTGGTGGGAATTGTGTGAAATTATACCCCTCTAATTCAACAGATTTGTGATCATAATCAAACCAATTAAAAAACAGAATAAATACAATATTTTAAAAGAAAAAAAACTGTCATGAGAATATGATCAGGTAAGAGCTTCACTTTTGAGACTGTGTGGTTCCCAGTTTTTCCTCTCATCAGAAGACTGCTGGGTGGTGTGGGCTCCCTGAGCTGATGCTGGGCACTGGGTACTGGGCACTGGGCATGGGGACTGGGCATGGGGCACTGTGTACTAGTCACGCATGTGTGAAGTCTCAGGTCTTTGCTGAGTCAACACAGGACTCTGGGAATAGCTCACCTAGGCAGCAGATAAACTTCGGCAGGGAATATGAGAATGACAAGGTCTTGAGATACTTTCTAGAAACTTACAATGTGTCCAGCCGTTGGACAATTCCAAGAGAGTCAGGGATTAAGAAGCAACTAGGTTTAAACAGTGATCCCTGGGTCCTGATTTTCTTAGAGGAAGAGAGTGCACCAAGCGAGAAGGGAATAAGAAACTGAGCAGTGTCTTCCTGCTGCCTGCTTCCTCTAGTTAGAGGAAGCCATGTTGACAACACCCTTCTAGCTCCCTAGCCTTCTGGATTGAAGAGCATTTCTCCTCCTTGCTGAGCAGCTGCCTTGACCCTTCCCTCCCTCCCAATTCCCAATTCTATTTTCTTCATCTAATTATTGAGTAATGAACTTCTATGTTGATTTGCCTGGAGTTTCTTCTGTGTCTCGGCACATCAGAGTAGAGGCCTGGAATCCACATGGCCCGGGGAGTTATGCAGCATGCACAATGAGTGAATCATGGGAATATTTAGACTGCCTGGCCCTTAGTCCCATGTGCCACCTGACACGGTGATCGTTAGGTAGTCACTGCTTTTGTAAAAAAAAACACATCATGCCACTCTCTTTTTATAAAAGACCTATACTAGCACCTGTTTGGAGGGCAGGGAAATTGACAGAAATTTCACTCCCACAGCAAAAGATGAAAATCAAATGAAGTGTCCAATGTGGGTTTTGCTACACTGACTCCAAAGCCACTTAACTCGGGCTGTGCACTTCTCACATCCTTACAGGAGATGCTACTGTGATTTGAAGGCTTCTATATTATTTAGTGTAACTGATAGGTTGTTTGGAGGAATTTTTGAGTAATCAATATTTTAAAACATTTATTTATTAGAATGAGTGATAAGGAGAGAAAGACAGAGAAAGAAGGGAGACAGAGAGAGGAGGTAGGAGGGGATGGTGAGGGAGAGGGAGAGGACATGAATTATTTATTCATTTTACCAGAGCACTGTTCAACTCTGGCTTGTGGTGGTGCAGGGGATTGAACCTGGGACTTTGGAGCCTCAGGTATGAGAGTCTCTTTGCATAACCATTATGCTGTCTACCCCTGCGAGAGGACATGAATTAAAGCACTGTTCAGTTCTGGTATCAGGTGGAGCAGGGGGTCGAACCAGTGACTTCAGGGCGCTCAGGCGTATAGTTGGTGCTCTAACAGGCTGAGCAAACTTCCTGGCCCAGAACAATCAACACTTTTCTCCATATAAGTTACTATCATTCTTCCAGTTTCTAATACCAAATTGGTTTAGGAAAGGTTTCACAAGAAGAAAGTCGGGGGGGGGGGCGCAATAGGACGACAATAAGAATAACAAATCTGTTCCTAGGGAAAATTCTAGAAGAATTTCTGCTTCAAGGTCAAGGTGATGGAGAATAAACTCAACTCAGTGAAGAATTAGAATGTAACACCGAAGTCACTGACTGAAGGCTCCTGGTGACCAGGAGAACACACTAAGTCAATTTTTAAATGGCTAAGTATGAGCAGGCCACTTTATTTCAGCTTTTCCCCAGCTGCTCACACCTCCTTGCATTCACAGCACCCACTAATGGAGAGGGAGCTGGAGTCCTATTGACAGTTTCCTGACAGGCGATACTTCTCTCTCCATTGTCCAATCTTCTTAGCTGTTCATTATCTTGACTGCTATACCTAGGAGATAATGATACGCTCTGCTCCCACCCCTGGCTGTAACACATTTTTGCTCCAGGGTTCCTTTTAATTGAAACACACTGTCTGTGTTACTGGTTTTTGGTGCAAAAGTAAACACATTTAACACAAGAATTCAGTTTGTATTTGCTTCACCAATGGGAGGGGTGTGAAAAGTGACCCGCCTCTGGGAGAGAGGTTGAAGGAGCCCTTGGAGACATTATGATTTTGCACACTCTCCTTTTACGTTCATTACCATTGCTGGGAGTGTGCTCCTCCATTATGTCTCTGAGAAGAAGGGATTATGGTCAGTTTACATAGTTCTAGGAGTGGCTCAATCTTACTCTGGAAGCACTGAGCAGTGTTCCACCAAATCTAAACACAAAATTGACTGGACATGCTTTAATCCCTGCCCAAAAAATGGGGGAAAGGGAGGGAGGGGCTCTAATACATTATGTCTGTTATCTATGTTTACTGCAAATTCCATGAAGTAACCAATGATTGAGCAGAAGTGAACCAAGGAGCCAGCCTCAGCCTGACTGGCATCTAAGTACAACTCACATTCTGCTCTGTCCTGGAAGTCTCTCAGGACCAGAAATCCATCTTTCAATGAAGGTTGGAGCAATTTTTCCACTGATGAACACATTAAAGGGAAAGCACAAAGGGAGAAAAAGGGAGAATGCACTGGGTGTGGTATTTTGCAGCAAGGGGAAGAGACAGCTCCATGGTGGAACAGGCCCTAAGCTGGGGTGAGTGTTCCGCAGACTCCTGTCATGGCAGGTGATCAATTGCAAGTGCCAACAACTGGATGGTAAACCAGGAAACCCCCAATGAAGTGACTGTAATGAGTAACTTAAAGTGTGTGTGTGTGTGCCTGTGCCTGTGCCTGTGCCTGTGTGTGTGTGACTGACTGACTGTTACTGGAAATGTAGCTCAGTGGTAGGCCACTTCCCTATCATTAGTGAGTCCCTGGAAATAGACATATAGTAAGAGAGAGAGAGGTATACGTAGATAGATATATTCATTTCATTTTGATGACCTTACTTCTATGTCAAAAGCTTTTCTTTTGACAATGATGGTTGAATTTCATTTCAGATTGAAATTAGTCAAATAATTCAGGGGTTAGGGGTGCTGTGCCTGGCTAAGTGTACGTGTTACTAGGGGTGCTGTGCCTGGTTAAGTGTATGTGTTACCACGCTCAAGGACCAGAGTTTGAACCCTTGCTCCCCAGCTGTAGTGGGAAGCTTCAAAAGCAGTGAAGCAAGTACTGGAGGTGTCTCTCTCCCTCTCTATCACCCATTCCTCTCTCTATTTCTCTCTGTGCTATCAAGGAAAAGAAAAAAAAAAAGATAATTCTACATTAAAATCAGGACCAAGGTCTCTATAATAAAAATTTTAGTGTGTAAGATATATTTGAATACTTCTAAATATCGAGATGGGTGGGGGTAGATAGCATAATGGTTATGCAAAGACACTCTGATGTCTGAGGCTCCTAAATCCCAGGTTCAATCCCCCACACCACCATAAGCCAGAGCTGAGCAGCTGAATACTTCTAAATATCTGACAAAAACTTACATGCTAAAAATGTATATACTGATTAAATTGCCACACGAGCAAGTATAAATATCAAGTATATTTATTGATTTATAAATACTGAGGCGAGGCCAGGGAGATAGCTCAGCTTGTTGGAGCACCAACTTGTAGGAGGCCAAGAGTTTGATCTCTGGGGCCACTATCTGCCAGCAATGAGTAGATCTGGTTACAGCTCTAATTCTCCCTCTTATAATAAGCAGAGGTCATCTGTATTAACTAGCATCCACTGGTTAGCTATTGTCAGTGGAGTCATAGAGGCAGGCGAGAGAGTGAGGTCGGATCCTGCCTGTGGCTGGTGACCTATGCTCAGCTTCAGTGAGGAGTTCAGTGGGTACGTGACACAGGAGTATGGGTTTACATGGGTGGATGCTGTCAGAGCCTTAGTTAGCTGCAGGGTAGTAGAAAGTGGAGCTGGTACATTAATTTCAAACAGAGGAGACATTACAGAAAGGACAACAAGGAACATTTTATACTAATACAAGGATCAAAGGTCGGAGAAAACATTACTGTCCTTAATCTGGTACAGAACAATGGCACATCAAAATATCTAACTGGTTAGAAATATGATAGCTGTCAGGGGAGGGGATGGGATACGGAGATCTGGTGGTGCGAATTGTGTGAAGTTGTACCCCTCTTATCCTATGGTTTTGTTAGTTTCCTTTTTATAAATAAAAAAAAAATTTTAAAAGAAACAAAATAAAATTTAAAACACTTTTAAAAACCTAAGAGGAAAATTTTAAAAGAGTAAGGAGGAAGTCTTTAGCAATGGAATAGAAATCACTCAAGTTTATAAATGCTACAAAAAAAGTCATGAGTAGTACTTAATGGAGGCCTACTGTTTAGCAATTAAAAAATATTATATTGTGGGAGTTGGGCTGTAGCGCAGCGGGTTAAGCGCAGGTGGCACAAAGCACAAGGACCGGCATAAGGATCCCGGTTCGGCTCCCCACCTGCAGGGGAGTCGCTTCACAGGCGGTGAATTTCAGCAGGTCTGCAGGTGTCTGTCTTTCTCTCCTCCTCTCTGTCTTCCCCTCCTCTCTCCATTTCTCTCTGTCCTATCCAATAACGACAACAACCATAATAACTACAACAATAAAAAAAAACAGCAAGGGCAACAAAAGGGAATAAATAAAATAAAATAAATATTAAAAAAAATAAATAAAAAGATTATATTGTGTCCTTCGGCACAGAATGGATGGAACTGATGGCCATTATGCTTGGTGAAATAACTAAGTGAAGGCCAGCTACTGGGAGATTTCACTGATAGGTAGAATATAGAGAATCAAAGAGCATGAACTTGAATATATATACATTCAACCCGTATCTATGATGTTGGTGTCTATCTTTGGAGGGTGTGGGGACACAGAACTCTGGTTGTGGGAGTGATATAGAATTCTGTCTCTATTATAGTTTTGTAAATCACTATTAAGTCACTAGTAATACAAAAAAATAAAATCCTGTAGTGCTAAACAAAAAAAAAATGAGGAGAAACACATGAATTCACTACTATCTTTAACTTTAACACCATCTTGAAAATCAGTACGGAAGTGGTTGAACTTAACAGCGCTATCAATTAACTGGACAAAATTCACATTTATAGTCTACTTTTACTAAGAACAGCAGAATACTTCTTGCTCTCAAGCTCACATGAAGCCTTAACCAAGATAGGCCCCACTCTGGGCAATGGGGGATTAAAAATAACTAGGAAAATGCAATGGCTTTTATCTCAGTACAGTGACATTAACCTTGAACTACATAAAAAGATGGCCAGAATGCCCAGGGTAGGTAGAAATTGAACAGCAAACGTCTACCTAACATATTGGGCAAAAATGACATGTCAGGATAAAAATTTAAAACATTTTGAATTTAAAAACAAAAATACATCTTACTAAAATTTGTGGGGTACAGCGAAAACAGTGTTGAGTAAATTTTATAACATCAACTAACTTCTTAACTAATTAGTTAGTTACCATGTTTGAAAAGATAGGCTCAGCATCAGCAACAGAAGTTAACATATTGCCAAGCCTTAAAGCAACCAAATAAGTCCCAAGTAAGAAGGAAAGAAAAAGAACATAAACTAATGACACTGAAAACATAAAAGCAAGCGATCAAAACAGCAATAAAATCCTAAGTTTCTTCTTTGAAAAGGTCAATAGAGTCGATAAGACACTAGTAAGGTTATTTTAAAAGGAGAGAAGACAAATTACAAAAATCAAAAGTACATAGGGGTAGGACTACACATTCATGGGCATAAAAGCCATAAATAAATATTATCAGGAAAAAAAAACATGTCAGGCTGGGGAGACAGTGCAGTGGTTCTGCAAAACACTTTCATGCCTGAGGCTTTGAGATGCCATGCTCAATCCCCAGCACCACCACCAGCCAGGGGAGCAGGGCTCAGGTCTTTCTCTTGTCACTCTATCCTTCTCTCTGTGTATCTCTTATTAAAAAAATAAAATAGGGGGGTCTGACGGTAGCACAGTGGGTTAAGAGCATGTGGCACAAAGCAAAAGGACCTGAGTAAGGATCCCGGTCTGGGGTCCCTGGCTCCCCACCTGCAGGGGAGTCGCTTCACAGGCAGTGCAGCAGGTCTGCAGGTGTCTTTCTCTCCCCTTTTCGGTCTTCCCCTCCTCTCTCCATTTCTCTCTGTCCTATACAACAAGGACAACATCAATAACAACAACAATAATAATTATAACAACAATAAAACAACAAGGGCAACAAAAGGGGAAAAAAGCAAATTAAATATTAAAAAAATAATAAAGTATTTTAAAGACAAAAGAAAAAGTTTTTTTAAAAAAAAAAGTCCCTAGATTTGACATTCTAGATGAACTAATCACTTTACATACATAGTCCTTTCAATCTTATATAAAAAGTATAGTCTGAATATATCTAGATCTATATCAAAACTTAATAATTATTAGCCTTCCTAAATTCTATAACCCTCTACAAAGCACAAGCCCCTGATGGAGTCACTGATTAATTCTACCATACATAAGGAAAAAAATTACACTAATTCTCCATAATCTTTTCCAGATGGCATCAATAGTGAAACTACTTCTGATTGCATTCAATGAGACCAACATTCCCTATTACCAAATCTAGACATTAGAGCAAAAGAAAACTATAGGCCAATATTGCTCAAGGGTATGCGTGCAGAAAGTATTCAATAAAATTTGGATAAACTGAATTGTAATCAATATGTTAAAACATATTATGAACCATATATAATGGAAGTGTCCTGGGTATACAAGCCTGATACTTGAGATTCAGTTAGTGTAATCAATCATTTCAATAGGTAGAGAAGAAAATGTATGAAATTATATAAATAAATATAGAAAGCAGCACACAAAATCACACACTTTTTACTGACCAAATATTCTAGGCAAGGTATAAGTTGATAATATATTTCTTCAACATGAAAACATCTTCTACAATATCCTACAACTAACACTGCACTTTGTGGTGAGAATTTTGAATGATTCACTCTTAGGTCAGAGAAAAAGAAAAATATATATTCCTTCTCACCTGCATTTCTCAACATCTTACTAAAATGCTTTTGATAATATTGATATAGAAAAATTAAATAAGCTAAAATATTATCCTTATTACCTGACTACATGATCATCCTTGCACAAAACTCAGAAGAACCAGTAATTCCTTATTGGGCCTGACTACTATAGCAACATTGCAAGATATAAATTTAATATTCAAAATTCAACCATATTCCTATATATTACTACAAGTTGTCATGTGGAATTTGAAATTAAAACTCCAATTTTATTTACATTAGCATTTCTAAAAATAAAATACTTAAGTACCAATCTAACAAAATATAAACAAGACCAGTATGATGAAAAACACACCACTTTGGTGGGCTGGGGTTAAGCACACATGGCTTTAAGAGCAAGGACTGGAATAAGGATCCTGGCTCGAACCGCTGGCTCCCCAGACCTGTGTGTATGTTGGGGGGGGGGTTGCTTCACAGATGGTGAGGCAGGTTTGTAGGTGTCTGTCTTTCTCTCCCCCTTTCTTTTTTTTTTTTTTTTTCCCTCCAGGGTTATTGCTGGGCTCGGTGCCTGCACCATGAATCCACCGCTCCTGGAGGCTATTTTTCCCCCTTTTGTTGCCCTTTTGTTGTAGCCTCATTGTGGTTATTATTATTGCCATTGTTGATGTTGTTCGTTGTTGGATAGGACAGAGAGAAATGGAGAGGGGAGGGGAAGACAGAGGGGGAGAGAAAGACAGACACCTGCAGACCTGCTTCAGCACCTGTGAAGCGACTCCCCTGCAGGTGGGGAGCCAGGGGCTCGAACCGGGATCTTTATGCCGGTCCTTGAGCTTTGTGCCACATCCGCTCAACCCAATGCGCCACCGCCCGACCCCCTCTCTCCTCCTCTCTGTCTTCCCCTCCTCTCTTGATTTCTCTCTGTCCTATCCAACAACAATGACAAAAATAACAACAAAGGCAACAAAAATGAAAAAAACAAACAAAAAAACTAGCCACCAGGAGCAGTGGATTTGTAGTGCAGGCACCAAGGAGTCCTGTCAACAACCCTGGAGGCAAAAAAAAAAAAAAAAAAAAAAAAGAAGAAGGAGGAGGAGGAGGAGGAGGAGGAGGAGAAGAAGAAGAAAGAAGGAAAGAAAGAAAGAAAAAAAGAAAGAAAGAAAGAGAGAAAGAAGAAAAACACACCACTCTGATAAAAACTAACATAGCAAAAGGAAATAAATAAGAAGATATTCACTATTCCTGACATTAAGGCTATCAAGATGCCAGTTTTTCCCAAACTGTTCCCTAGATCCAATGAATCTCGTTCAAAATCTTATTATTAAACTATAGTCATCACGGTGGTATGACACTGATGAAAGAGTATATAAATAGTGGAATAGAATAGAAACCTTCTACATAAGAAAAGGCAGTATCAGGAGTCAGTAACACAGTAGATTAAGTTCACATGGTACAAAGTGCAAGGACTGGCATAAGGATCCTGGTTCAAACCCCCAGCTCTCCATCTGCAGGGGAGTCACTTCACAAGTGGTGAAGCAGGTCTTCAGGTGTCTGTCTTTCTCTTCCCCTGTCTTCCCCTCCTCTCTCCATTTCTCTCTATACTATCCAACAACGACGACATCAATAACAACAATAATAACTACAACAATAAAACAACAAGGACAATAAAAGGGAATAAATAAATAAATATAAAAATTAAAAAAAAGAAAAGGTAGTATCATAAAGCAAAGACAGCCACTTCAACAATTAATTTTGGAATAACTTGCTATCACACCCAAATACTTAATCTAGGCACAAACCATAAACTCATCACAAGAATTGACTTAAAATGATCATAGATCTAAAGGTAAGACATAAAACCTTAAAACTTCAACATGATAACTTAGTTGCAACCAGATAAGCTTGGGTATGGCGGCTATGACCTTTGAGAAAGAACACTGATGAAATAATCCATGAAAGAAAACACCGCTAAGTTGGACTTCATTGGAATTTAAATCTTCTGCTCTATGAAGACAATGCCTGCAGCAACATAATATACTCAAGGACTGAGAAAAAGCACTACAGAAAACCATGGCTCATGAAAGATTTTATATAAAATACACAATTATTTTTTAAACTATGTGAACATTGACTTTGCTTTATAAAATCTGAATAAAAGCTCTGAACAGATAGAATATCTAAGACTATACACACAGATGAAAATTACATATATGAAAATATGTTCAATATTATGTTATTAGGGAATTGCTCCTTAAAACTAAACTGTTACATACCTATTGGAATGGCCCAACTCCAAAACACTGACAAGTCCAAAGGATGCTGAAGATGTGGAACACCAGGAACTCGCAATCGTTGCAGGTGCATATGTGAAGTGGCACAGCCACTCTGGAAGATAGTTTCTTCCAACACTGAACACACACTCATAAGCTCTCAGGTTGACACTGCTCCTCTCTTGCCCCCCATGAACTGAAAACTCATGCCCACTTAAAAACCCCTCCGTGAATATTTACATCAGCTCAAGTTCTAATTGGTAAATCTTGGAAGCAGAAAAGAAATAGTTTTAGTAATATATGGATAAACAAAAGTTCATCCACAAAATGGAATATTACTCAGCAATAAAAATTAACTAGCTGCCAGGCTAGGAAAAACGTGACAGAAACATCAATGTGTGCAAAGTGAAATAGGACAATCTGGAAAAGAAAAAAAAAACTATATGACATTAATTCTATAATGTTCTAGAAAAAAGAAAATTATGAAGGCAGGGCAATGATGTATGGTTCCCAAGGGTTAGTGGGGAGGATTTCCAGGGCAAAGAAAGTATTATTAGAGAAATGACCCCATCATGATAGCCTCATGACATTATATATGTATCAAAACCCACAGGTGGCCCAGTGCCAGGAATAAGCCATAGTGAACTCTTGCCTTGGTGATGGAATGTCACTGTGGGCTTCAGGATCATAACTAATGCAAAATTCGTTGTGAGGAAGTAAGTGATCTTTTTGAAGACAAAAGGCTTGTGGTATCTCACTGTACAAAAGATGTGTGGTAAACACAGTAAATACAATGCACTGATGAAAAACAAAAGCTCAAGGTAAAGACTGATGCCTGGGAATACCTGAGGTCTCTCATACAAACCTAAAACATGCGGTTGACTTGAAAACATAGCTCACCCTGTGCCAACACACAGTTCCCTTGACAGGATATCTGTCTTTCCATGCTCACTGGTGAGGTTCAAACCCCAGAACCAAAAGAATCATGTCATCAGCGGAAGCTCTCTTGCTGTGGTATCTCTTCTTTCTCTGTATGTATTTCTCTATAAAAATGAGAAAGATATCCTGGAAGATGTGCTATCAGTTACATATGTGTAAGGCCCCAGGTCTGAAAAAAATCATTTTAATTAATTAAAATAAAAAGCCTTTTTTTGGTGGTGTGAGTGAAGAAAAATGTAACACTAGTTCCCATCCCCTGTGATTTCCTAGTAGTGACTGATTCAAGGGTAGACAGAAATACTTCTTCACTGACAGTTCCTAGGTTATGCCAAATTTTGATTGATTCATGGCATAAAGTTTCCCCCAGATTTCAAGGACAGGTCAATGGGTAAAAAATTTGTGATATATATATGATATATGATACATGATATATATATGATATATATTTTTCATATATATATATGTATATATGTATATACATATATATATATGAAAAATAACCAGCTGTAAAGAATGATAAAGTCATTTTCTTGCCTAATCTTGGATGGAACTTGAAGGAGATAGGTTGAGACAGAATAGGGAGAAGGATGAATAAGAGACTATTTCCTTCATAGACGAGACAAGAACAGAAAGGGGACACAGAAAGTCCATCTTGGGTTCAGGTCTGACGTATATTGCACCACAGCAAAGGACTCTGGGCAAGGAGAGAAGGCATGGGGTTCTGGGTGCTGGGGGTGGTGGTTGGGATCCTGATGCAGGATAATGGAAAAGTGGGGGGGGCAGTGAGAATGTTTTGCAGACACCTATCATGGTGAGATGAGAGGAGACATTTTCCCTATGTGTCCTCAGTTACACTGTAAACTACTTATCCTCTAATAAGATAATTTTTAAAAAAATGTTTATTATTTTTTATTTATTGGATAGAGACAGTCAGAAATCAAGAGGGAGGGGAGATAGGGAGAGAGACAGAGAGACACCTGCAGCCCTGCTTCACCACTTGTAAAGCTTTCCCCCTGTAGGTGGGGGCCAGGGGCTCAAACCCGGGTCCTTGAGCACTGTAATATGTGGCTCAACCAGATGTGCCACCACCCAGCCCCCCAGTGGGATGATTTTTAGAAAAGTTTTCCTAGGGTTAGAATAGGAGTGACTACCAGTCAGTATCAGTAGACCCAATAATAACATTCTCAAAATAAATGGATTCATCCCAGAAACACTGACTGAGACTATTCCACAGAGGATTTCATACAAGTGTTTTAGGGAAAGAGTCTTCTGGGTCACAGGGTCTTGAGATAATGGTTTTATAACTTGCTAGGTGTAGAAGAAAAATCTCTTCTAAGTCTTATTGTAAAAAGTAAAGAAAGAATATCTTCAAAGAAGTCAATGCTACACACACACACACACACACACACACACACACACACACAGGTCCTCTCTTTCTGGGAAAGAGGTAGCAGATGAAAAATAAAAAATTGCCAGGTGGGGAAGGGAGGAATGGAGAGCCCCACCAGGAGGACAGCATGGAGAAAGGGAGTGAGAGAGGATGCATGCCTAGTGCAAGAGGTTGGCTGGGGTGGGGAGTATGCAAACACATGCCCCTAGGAGCCAGCCTGAAGAGTCTTAAGTTGCAGTTTGGCCTGGATTGAGTCAACCCTGGAGAAGAAGTCTGAACACTCTCAAACAGAGGTCAGATCATATGGTTCTCTGTGAGCTTTGAAAGGACTTCATCAATAGGGCCTTTGATGGGTTACTGGGGGAGGGAGGGAGACAGCTCATCTCCAGGGGTGCCCAGGAGAAATAATAATGCTTAGGGAAATGAGAAACACAAGTCAGAAATTTCATGTCTCAGCTAACAGTGATGTGAATAATACACAAACCATCCATATGATAGTCACACCAACACAGTGCACTTGCATAGGAATGAATATTTTTAAAATGGTGAAAGATAGTGAGCTGGCATCATAAATAACTTTAAGTGAATTATGAGAGCTTATTCTCTACAACATAAGTGAAATATAATATAAATGCTTTGTGTTTTTTCTTAAGTATCTTTCAAAGGAAGCCTTATCTGATATATCTAATACTATAATGCTCTTTTAAATAACCTTTTTAAAAATAAACGCCCCTACTTCTTTACAGTGCTAAATTCTCCCTTTGCTTTGAGAATAATTATCAGGAACACCACAAAAAAATTATGAAACTATGGTGTTGGGAGTGAAATGTAAATTTGTCTTCCAATATGATGTGGGATTTCATTTTCTTTTTTTCAGCCCGAATATCATTAATAGTAAAAGTTCATGGAATAAGTAAGCCTGAATTACTGGCTAGACTTCAAAGTGCTGCATAAATGTTAGTGCAATTCCAGTCCTACTTGTCTCCATCCTTCCTGCTGCAGATATATATATATTGCCTCCAGGGTTGCTGCCTGCACTACAAACCCACTGCTCCTGGAGACCACTTTTTCCCCTTTTGTTGCCCTTGTTTTTTTTGTTGTTGTTGTTTATCGTTGATGTGGTTATTATTATTGTTGTTGTTGTTGTTGCTGTTGTTGGATAGGGCAGAGAGAAATGGAGAGAGGAGGGGGAGACGGGGGGGGAGAGAAAGACAGACTCCTGCAGACCTGCTTCACCGCCTGGGAAGTGACTCCCCTCCAGGTGGGGAGCTGGGGGCTTGAACCGGGATCTTTACGTCGGTCCTTGTGCTTTGCGCCACATGTGCTTAACCTGCTTCGCCACCGCCGGACTCCATGCTGCATATTTTTATAAACAGTAACTATTAACAATCATGGATGAGGGGACTGCCGGGTAGAGGTACTCCTGGTCGAGTGCACATATTACAATTCACAAGGACCTGGATTCAAGCCCCCAGTCCCCACCTGCAGGGGGAAAGTTTCAGGAGTCGTGAAGCAGGGCTGCAGGGATGTGTCTCTCTCCCTCTCTATATTCCCCTTGCCCTGGATTTCTGGATGTCTCTACCAGATAAATAAAGAAAAAGAAAATAATAATTTAGTGTTGGGTCACTAATGACATTAGAAGACTATATATATATATATATATATATATATATATATATATATTAGGTCTCTCCTATAAGTGGCAAAAATGTAAATATTATAAACAGAAGACATCAATTCCAATTCAAAAGCACAAAGAAATTGTTGTAAAGAGAATAAGCAGTTGTCTCAATACACATAGGGATTAGAGAAATCAATTTAAGCTTTAGATGAATTGAAAAAAGTAAAGAGAATGTATTGTCTTGACTCTGTAATAAAGAACAGACAAAATCAGGAAAAGCAAGATGAAGCACAGAAATTAGGGGATTCAACTGCTTCTACAGTTTATTATTTGAATTAAAAGAGATATTGTTTGGGGAATATTCTACCTAAGCCGAGAAATCCTTTCCATTTTGGGAAGAAAAAAAAAAGAATTGCTTTCATTTATAAAAAAAGAAGAAATCTACCTTGCTGCTATAAAAAAAAAAAAAAGCCACTGTAACTATGTGCTGCCCTGAATATGCTGAGAGTAAGCAGACGTCTCTCTCAGCTTCTCCAGGCCCCTGAAGATCTGACCCAAAGAGAAGGTGAGTACAGTTTTCCACTGTGTTTCACACTGGGGGCCCCTGAGGAACAAAGGCTGGGATACTGTAGCCAGGACATCCAAGGCATGATTCCAGCTGGTGTTGTCCTAGTAGGAGAGGTGAACCGACCCCCCACACCCACCCCAATGCAAGGCATGATTCCAGCTGGTGTTCTTATATAGGAGAGGTGAACCCTACCGGCCCCCCCCCACGCACACACTCCAGTCCACCATCCCTCCAAATGGAATCACAGTTTCCAGGAAAATCACACCTTAAATTGTTTGTGTTAGCTGTTCTCTTAGAGAAGTTGAGTTTTCCTAGAAAGTTAACATTCCTTGTCAGAGAGGAAATAAAAATAAATGTCAGCAAAGCTGACATTCAAATCCAAACAAAAGTTTACATCTCCCTTCCTTCCCGCATTTCTTTCTCTTTCTTTCTTTCTTTCTTTCTTTCTTTCTTTCTTTCTTTCTTTCTTTCTTTCTTTCTTTCTCTTTCTTTCTTCTTTCCTCCCTCCCTTTCTTTCTTCCTTTCTTCCTTCCTTCCTTTCTTCCTTCCTCTATTTCTTTCTCTCTTTCTTTCTTTCTCTCTTTCTTTCTCCTTTTCTTCTGTTGATACACTGATGTTCTAAGAAAAACAATCCCAATTTAGCTCTCCACAAGCCCCCAGGAGTGGCTCACATAGGTCACCTCTCCACACAGGGTTCACTGGCAGACCCTTGTCAAAACAAAGGAGTAAGGATGACAAGTGAAAACCACGCACTGGAGGGAGGAAGTGCATCAGCACAGAATCCACAGGGGGTGCATTGCCATGGCTTCTTTATTTAGTGATTCAGTGTTTTACACAAGGGAAGACTGAAGTGCGTCTTCTGAGCTGAAAGCCCCTTCAGGCAGACAAACCCACAGAACTTGGAAGCATGAACGCAAAGTGTGTTAAGTTTAGGGCCCAGTTATAAGTATCCTCATGAAACACTGGCCAGCTGGAGTTCCACCTTGCATCTCCACCAGAAACAGGCAAATGTACACTGTTCAAGATGGGCAGAGCTGTCTCACACTGGAAGCAGGAAGTGCTCAGGCAGAAGGCAGAGGAGCCTCTGACTTGCTAAGTGCTGCAAGCTTGGTGACTCGCAGTGGGAAGGTATTGCAGGGGCTGAGATGCCTGCTTCTCAAACACTGAACCCCAGCAACACATGTACCAAGAAAGTTTCATGGCTCTCACTCCCTCGCTCTCATTAGGAAACAAAGAAATGATTATTTTAAGAAGGAGAAAAGGCAAGAAAGCACAGAGGCCTCCCCTCCCCTCCGAGCCCACAGTGGCCTCCTGAGGTCTTTCCTAGCCTGACTACCTCTTGTCCATCTTCTGCTCAGTGGCTCCACTCTGGCAGAGTACACACGTACCATGCACAAGGAAGTTTCTAGAGCAGCAAGGCAGTGCTACAGGTATTTCTCTCTCTTCTCCTATATTTCACCTTCACTCTCAATTTCTCTCTGTCTGTACTCAAAACATGAAAGATAAATAAAAAGGGGCTAGGTGGTGGCACAGCACATTAAGCGCACATGGCATGAAGTGCAAGGACTGGCACAAGGATCCCTGTTAGAACCCCTGGTTCGCCGCCTGCAGGGGGTCCCTTCAGAGGTGGTGAAGCAGGTCTGCAGGTGTATATTTTCTCTTCCCCTCTCTGTATTCCCTCCTCATTCAATTTCTCTCTGTCCTATCCAACTACAATGATAGCAATAACCACAATAACAATAACAAACACAACAAGGGCAACAAAAGGAGAAAAAATTGCCTCCAGGATCAGTGGATTCGTAGTGCAGGCACCAAGCCCAAGCAATAAGCCTGGAAGCAAAAAATATAAATAAAATATGAAAATTAAGAAGGTAAACATAATGTCTTCAGACATTCCTCATGAAGCCCAAACACCCAGACAAGAGGCTAGCTAAATAAGGAGGGCCTGACACCTGTCTTCTCGAACCCTTATCTCTACAAACACACACTCAAACTTCAAGTCCCTGTTCCAGTGATCTGCACTCATGCCCTGCTCTCTACCCACATCCTACACTTGCTTTAGAAATGTGAGGGAAAGAGAGAGATAGGCTGGGAGTAGGGATCGACCTGCCCGTGTCCATGTTCAGCAGAGAAGCAGTTACAGAAGCCAGACCCCCCACCTTCTGCACCCCACAATGATCCTGGGTCCACACTCCCAGAGAATAAAGAATAGGGAAGCTATCAGGGGAAGGGACTGGATATGGAGCTCTGGGGGTGGGCAACGTGTAGAAATGTATTCCTCTTATCCTATGGTCTTGTCAATGTTTCCATTTTATAAATTAAAAAAAAGAAATGAAAAGAAATGTGAGAGGAAGTCTGACAAATCATCTCTGCAGACTGTAGGCACAGTATCTGGTACAACAGAAGGAATAAAAAATAATTTGCATGATTAAATGGCTGGAAAAGAAGTTCTCTACTGTGGGGTCAAGGTCAGCCTGCCACAGAATCATTCATGGTGTTGAAATCCAAGGGAGAGGAAGATGAAAGGTGATTATCACTTAATAAATGCTCAGCAGATATTAGTAGCTGCCATGATTGTTTGTATTCAGAAAAAAACAACCAAAAAACAAAACACCTCGTTCTGCTGTTTGTTTTAGAAATTGCTTTGTGATGATTAGTTCATTTCTACTGAAAACTCATGGAAAGATGATCACCTGCTAAAATAAGAGTAGTTTCATCCCTGTGCATTTCTTCCCGAAGTGGCATGGTTCAAAATGAAGAGAACCTGGAAAGATGGTGGACTCCTAGTAAGCCAAGAGGCGCCACGTGCGGCTGCACTGGAAAAGGGTGATCTTTCAGGATACATAGCCTGTGAGGCAAGCTTGGAAGGCCTCGGGTTTCTAGGACAAACAGCAGTGATGGAGAACCCCAGATGGCTCCACATACTTCCAGGGTCCTCCTGGGCCCTGTGTCACAGCGATACCTGTCTACAGCTCTCTACCTTGAGCAGCTCACATATGGAGTATCACTTCTGGGGAAGCACTATTTACTCTACAAATAAATTACTATGTAACTTACATTGTTAAGGTCCTGTGATAACCCTATAGCTTAAAGGACTGAAATAACTATGCATTTATCTTGTCACTACAGGTACTTACGATGTAATTACAAGGTCAACAGTTACTATGTAATTATGTAGTTTCAACATTGTGGCTCTTAAAAAAAAAAAAAGTACACTGTTCTCCCAGTACCAGTACCTGATGAGCTCCCTATCTCTCTGCACTACTCTCTCCGCTTGCAAAAAAAAAAAAAAAAATTAAATAGCTGCAGATAACATTTTTCAGAAAGACAGATCAAAGCATCTTTATTAGAATAACAGCTATCAGAATATTAATAGAGTGACTCATCTAGACCTCAGACATTTTCTGACCTAATGCACTCATTTTCATGGAAACTCTTATTCATAATTTCTTATTAAGTAAGCAAGATAAAAGTACATAAGTGGATCTTGTTGTCCAATGGCGATAATTTTGTAAAGAATACACAGACATCCAAACTTTTAGAGATGCAATTATCTGATTTAACTTAAAAGCAAAAAATATTGAGCCAAAACAAAATATAGCTCCACTAAAGTTTCTGATTCCAAGTCTATTTCTGTGTGCCTGCTCCATGGTGGCACCTCCCTGGACATGACTTTGTGCTTGGCCATGTGTCTGTGTGGTTCAGTTTCCAGTGCAGAGCAAGTCGGAAATCACGGGCTTCATTAAAGCCTTGCAAAACCCTTCCGACTCCCTCCTCTCTTTATTCAGAGAGGCAGAAGGACACTGCTTTGATAGTCAATATTTGAACAACTCATTCCAAATTTATTATAGGTTACTATCATACAGAGAATAATAAAGAATTTTTTTTAATTACTCTAGCTCATAAGAATGAGCTGATAGATATTCCATCAATGTTATGATTCCCTTGGATAGAGAAATGCTAAATGCTAACCCAAACAGATTTTAAAACCATAATTACTTGGTAAACAAGGGAATCATAGCCAAATAATTATTCATGAATACAGATTAAATTTATCTATATTTTTTTCAAAATTTCTGATTGAATTCTTCTATCTGAGGCAAAGCCACTGAGCATAGCACTATCAGAGTGGTGCTACTTGTTAAATGTGTTTTACACAAAAAAGAGCAGGCTCTGCACAGGCTTTAGCTATAGACCTTTCTCTTCTCTTTCTGGTGATGAAACATAGATAACTTACCTAATACTAGTGTGAGTGCATTGTACTAAAAGAGGAGGTTTGCTTCCAGATACAGTGATTGACTGAAAAGCCAACAACCACATAACAAAATTTGCCACCATAAAATTAGTTCTCAGAACTGAAAGCCTCCTCTGACCAAAGTCATTACCTAGGAAGCCACATTCTATACACAGTGGGGATCCACTCTCCTCAGAAAAGAGAACCTCAGGATAGACACCTTTGGGATCTCAGGAATATATGTCAAGGAGCTTCTATTTGAGGGTCTGTAAAAAGCAAAGAGCAGGGCTGAGGAGACAGATCACTGAGTCAGGCACAGTCTTCTCATGAGCACAGTCCAAACACAACACCCAGCTCTATATGGGAGAGGTGCCCTGTAATGTGGGGGAGGAAGGCCTCTGATGCTGTGGCATCTCTCCTTTTTGCTGTCTCTCCCTTTATCTCTGTTGGCATAAGCAAGCAATCCAAGAGTAATGAAACCACACAGGAACAGTTTCCAACTCCCCATAAAACAGAAACAGCCACCAATGAGCTTAGTAAGTAGCTGAGGATTTACCTTCTCCTAGCTGCTTACAGTATGAAGTGTCTTATCCATCCAAGAATTCCAAGAGGAACGTGACCGCTTATGTATATGCTCACATTATAAACCGAGCGAGCAAAGTGAGTTACCTCTAGATAGGCCAGAAGTCTGTAAGGGGTGGGGGAATGCCTACGGCAGGATGCTTCTGTACCTTCCGTGCCGCCGAGCAGCAGGGCTGCGCACGCAGCCATCCCAGAGAGGTGAGCTGGAGGGTCCTAGATGGAGAAAATATCCCGGAGGGGACAGTCTTATCTGGGCTGGGTCAACATCATCTGCCAGAAGTAAACTCAGCTAGTAGATGTGACACGAAGATTAAGAAAGCACAAAAGAGAGCAAAGCAGATCGTAACAGCTAGGAGAAGGCCCACTAGTATGGGGTGCTGTTTCACTACGTCATGAGAGGTCTGTGACGGTTTGTTGAAAATAAGAAGGTCAGGGGTGGGTTTCAGCCAGCCTGGTAACTCAGATGCCTGGAGAAAAAAAAAAAAAGAGGAAAAACAAAAACAAAAAACTACCAACAGGGCATCCTCCTGACCTTGCAGTCACTACAAGTGAGAAGAATTGATGTTATTAGTGGTGTACTGACCCATAGGATCTGACCAATAAATGATTATGGCATTAACTCCACACTTTCAGTAAACATGCATTTTAACCACAGAAATAATTCCATTTCAGTGGTAATTTTCAGTAAGCAAGATGCACTGTACCTTTAAGTTTTAAATATAAAAAATGACACTGATTAACCTTTAAAACGGTGCCATTTAATCAAAGCAAGAAGATCTTTAATGGGTTTTAAATGGACTAATAAATCTCTAGGTTTTTTCCATCACTGAAATAAAGGAAATATTTGAAGACAAAAAAAAGATGCTCTGCTCTATAACTTGTGGTGTTGTTGGTGGTGGTGGTGTGTGTGTGTGTGCGCACACACACACATCTGTAAGGACCAAAGGGGCACTTGATTGTTCTCCACATGACCATGATCTGGGAAATGACTTTGCCTTCTACTAGTGAGTTCTTTCTTTGTTATCTCCTTACTCTGCATTTCCGAGCAAACCTGCAAGTAGTTACACTAGTCTGTCTTACAGAAATGTACATATTGTACACCTGCTCCAATGTATCTGGACACATGAAGAGCCATGGCTCTCCTTAGTGCAGGCTGGACTCAAGTCCAGGCCTCTGTGTTTGGGGAAATAGCCTGCAGGTCTCCCTCCTAACACAGGACAATTCTAACTTAGGACGATCATAAGATTGCACCCTAGTCTTCTAGAGGCCCAGCTGGCCAGCTCTGCCCCTTAGCAAGCTTCTAACAAGGGACTCTTTCCTGTTTTGATGTCTCAGAAACGTTGGTGGCACTCAGTGTCCTATCTGTGTCCTCCATTTGTTTTGGAGCAACTTAATGTAAAACACTTGAGTGAAAGAACCAGATACAAAGTAGCAACTTTGATAAGGATAGTATACAGTTGTGTGCTTTCTTTTGGAAGTCTGTATAAACACCAATATGGAAGGAAAAAAGCTGCCGTTTCTAATAAGGCACTGCTCAGTTCTACTTAGGTTCTAATAAGGCGCATCTTGGTTCTACAGAAGGACTGGCCTGGCCAAGAACTTGGCAGAGTATGGCTGCAAGCTGGAGTGAGAAGCTGGGAGCGGAAGGTGCTCCATCCGGAGAGGAGAGTACACAGTGAGGATAAGGCAGCAGCACATTCTAGCTGACTCCTGATGCTAGCCCTGCTCTGAGCCTGTGAGCCTGGGACTCATGTGAGAAGCCCAGCAGCATCACCTCACCTAATCTCTAGAACCCAATGAGGTTTAAATAGTGGAAGTTACATGTGTATGGATGAGGTAATTGGCAAACAGAGAGATCATCCAATTCAGCCAAGGTGACACAGGACTTCTCTTCAGAAGTATTCAGACTGGGGGGTGGGGAGGGTAACAAAACAATTCTGTTTTCCAATCTCTCCAAGTGTGCAATTTACTTATATGATGATTGTGACCATTTATTTATATGCTCACAGTATAGACCAAGTGAGCAAAGTGATGTAACCCTAGTTATCAGAAGCCCAGATTCCCACGTGTGCTCAGTTCCAAGTGCGGCATATAAGCCCTCAGGATCCCTGCCCTCTGTGCTGGCCCCTCACTCCTGTAGGTGTGATCTCCATTCTACTGCCATGCCCATATCTACAGTCCTTCAAATCTGACCCACTCTCCAGTGCTATTCCTCATTTCCTGCCCTATCTGTGAACATGCTCTCTTTGTACGGATGGGCTGCCTCCACTTGTCTAATCCAGCTTCTCTCTGACCTCTGAAGTAGACAGGAATGCCTCTGCTGAAGTCATTGATGATCCTTAAATGGAACAGTCAAATGGACAATTTTCAGCACTTACCTTGCCATGACATGAGACTTCTGGTCTAATGACTCCTGCCTTCTAAATTCCCAGCCTGCTGGCTGCCCCCTCTTCGGCCAGGCTCTACACCACTGGCTCTTTCAATATGCTGGGACTGTAGGCAGTGTGCAGAGCTCTGTCTGTCTTTCTTTTCTGCACTCACCCCATGCAGTCTGAGTGTTCATTTCATCGCACCAGCTTCAATGGCATTGTCTATACTGATCATTCCTGTAACTAGATTGCCACCAGCCCTCCAGTCCCATGGGAGTCAGGCAGGAGGATCTCACGGGCACAGTCTGTTCCCAGCCCACTGTGTGCTCTGTCTTCCACTCAGTGCGCCCAGACACTAAAGGACATGCCTGGAACTCCAACGCCCCCAGCACTCACCCAGCCTGCTCATCCTCTCTAATGCAACCTCGCATCTGCTCATCTCTCAGACTCGGGCTAGTCCTGTCTGCAGCAGCACGATGGGCTGGGTCTTCACCGGTGTCTCTTCTGCCTCACTCAGTCATTCTTCTTCAGGATCTTTGGAACAGTTTCTAAAATACAAATCTGATCTTTCTGTCTGCTTAAGCCCTCCACTGCTCCCTCCACCCCCTCTACCCCTCCAGTGCCGTGCTCCAAAAGCAAGGACTAGGGCTCTCTCTCCCTACCAGGCCCGTCTCCCACCAAAGGTCCTTGTCTTCTGAAGGGCATGCTCTGAGTATTATGGATTTGTTCGTGTACTTGCGTATTTGCATACTTGGTTTATCATTCCCATCCTCATGGCTTGTCTTGCTAGGAAAATATCTATTATCTCTTCAAAATTTCCCATGGACAAAAACTTTTTTCTTGAAACAATTTTTTATCTCTCCTGGCAGTAAACCTCCCCTTCCTTGAAAGTAAACAAAAGCTGCATGCAATTTCTCCCAGGGACACTTTATAGCATACTGTTATTTTCTTCTCACCTGTATCTGTCTAGGTTACTACTCTTTGGAAGCAAAAATATCCTTTCAGTTGTTTTGGAATTTCTAGTGCCCAACTCAGGGCCAACAGAGTAGATGTTTGTGGACCAGAAACTTCAATTTTAAAATCAAGCAAATGAGGGGCAGGTGAGGGCACAACTGGTTAGGTGCACAAATTACAGTACACAAAGACTCATGTCCAAGCCCCTGGTCCCCACCTGTGGAAGGAAAGCTTCACAAGTGGTAAAGCAGTACTATAGGCATCGCTCTATATATCCTTTGCTATCTCCTACTCCCCTCTCAATCTACCTCTGTCTCTAGCCAATACTAAATAAATAAATACATATACTTTAAAAATGAAATAAAGAAAATAAAGTCTGGGATATAGTAAAGTGGTTTATACAATAGACTTCCATAACTGGAGCTTTGAGGTCCAAATTCAATGGCCAGCATTACCAAGAGGCATAGCTGAATAGTGCTCTGGTAAAAAATAATTTATTAGGCATAAAACAAGTAAACATAAAACATCAACTATATAGAAAATGTATGTTTGCCTTAGAAACGTGCAGCTATAGAAAAGCTGAGGCTTATTTCACAGAATATATATTTAAGTCAAAAATTTATAGTTTCAGAGATTACTGTGAAACAGGCCAACTGTAGACAGATAATTTCACAAATACCTATTTTGTTATATAAAATCTTAATCAACCACATAAGACAGACATTTACAAATAAAAGAACCATATTTATATTCCTGTTTTTTTTTTCTTTTGTAAATAACCAGAAATACATGTTGAAGAAGAATACAGATTAACAAAGGAGGGTGTGGCTGGTTAGCTCAGTTGGTTAGAGTGTGGTACTAACAAAGGAATACAGATTAACATCCAGCTATCTTCCCCAGAGCATGTGTTTAACTGAGTCTTAACTCTAAAAATTCCCACCTTTGAAAGAGTTATTTGGCCAAGAAATGTATATGTTTATGGGCATCTCAAAGGCAACTCTCTTTCCCCTCACATTCTCAAATCAAGTACACACTCCTGTTATCATTCACAGTCTGATCCCTCCCATTCCAAATATGTCTTTGATTCCACAGATGCTGAATATTTCTGTACCTTTCAAGTCGGCACAGTGTATTGAAGACTGCACACAGCTCAGCCACATCTATTAAATATTAAGTATTTAGCTGCAAAGACCAACACAGGTACACAGCTTTGTAATCACAGTCCCCCCACCCGGACACACACACACACACACACACACACACATGCCAAACATGCTTCTTGCCTCTGGCTGCAAATGAAGAAAGAAAACATGCTGAGAGAGACTTGCTGAAGCAACCTGGGAAGCACTAAAGCGATGTTCAAATGAAGAGTGTTTGAAGCCGGATATTATATCCAAAGGAACCCCACTGTAATTCAGAGTGATTAATGTTAATGTCAAAAATATTAAGGAAAGTAATAGTGATTTGTATCTTTGTGTAATGGGCTGCCCTTTCTTTGATCTTTCATTTGCTTTGATCAGTGAAATTAGCTGGCGATAAATTTCTAACCAATAAAAAGGAACTCACCCTCACCCAGGACCTTGGCCAGTCTGTGGCTAAAAGTGTCCCATTGTGGTCAGGGGGGCAAATGTTAAGGCTGGTGTTAAGAATGGGTGGGATGATTTCAAGACCATGAGTAGCATCTGCCCGGCTGCGAAGTACGTGAAGATCAGGGAGACCAACCAGCCCTGGGCTGAGCCTTCACAGCAGGGCCAGCCCACACTGGATGCCCTGTGCACTATATATATTTTTTATTGAATTAATAATGATCCACAAGACCATAGCACGTTCTGAGGGGACTCGGTTTTCTTTTAATGGAGAACAAGGTCAGCACAAACCCTTTAAAGGATCCCAAGGTTGGGGCAGTGGTGCATCTGTTAGCATGAGCAAGGACCCAGTTTCAAGTCCCCAGTCCCTACCTATAGGGGAAATCTTCACCAGCAGTAAAGCAAGGCTACAGGTAGCTGCCTCTCTCTTTCCCCCTCTCTACTCTCTCAATTTCTCTGTCCTACCAAATAAGTTAAAGGTCCCAAACACTAAAACATTATGGAAATATATATACATACATATATATATATATATATATATATATATATATATATATATATATATATTTTAAGTAAGAAAACTCAATCACAAAGCCCAGTTGAGGGATGTGCTAAAGTGAGTCTTCTGCAAATTCCTTTGGTTGTAAGGTTCAAGCACACCTATGGAAACACAGTCCTGCCCTGCTTTGCCAGAACTGGAGCTTTCTGTTTGCTTACAGTTCATGGGCACAAGCTGGAGGGAGTGAGGATGGACTTGACTCACAGGTCAGAGGATCAGCACAGACAGGCTTCTCCAGCTTAAGCACAGACTCTATCTCAGAAGGTGTTCCTGTCTCTCTGCATTGGTAGAGGTAGAAGATTTTTGAGACCTTTATTTTAGTTGGGACTAGTTGCATTATGGCCTCTTGGTGGTATGTTCCCTATGAAAGTATTCCTTAGAACACTCTTATGTATTGGGTCCATAGCTTTCCCGACACCCCAGTCTGCCATGAGCCTGGTGAGCAGAGTCAGAAGCCTGTGGAATAACTGCCTAGGGGCACACTGGACATCACAGCTTTGAAGCTAGTGACTGAGAAATGCACAGGACTGACAGGGCTCACTGCCTGCCTACAAGTGGATATTATTTTGTGAATCTACCCTATTCACCAAATGCCTGAAGTGTCACCAAAAAAGGGGAAATGCATCTCATTGGTGGATCATCACCTAAGGGTTACTGAAAACTGGCCATAGCAGTGCGGAGTCATTCTGCCCACGGCTCACAGCAGCAGGAAACCAGGACTCTCCTAATAGACTTGTAATATACAGACATAATTTGCTTTCATAAAACGGCAGGGGTAGAGCTTTAGTTGGCTTGGGTGTGAAGAAATTTAGCATCATCAATAATTTATTTCAAAGATTCATTAAAACTCAATGTATTTATATCCTGCATACTACAATAAAGCAAAATTAGAAACTCTCAGTTGGGAAAACGTCATTCACATATATATTTTTCTATTTTTAAAAATATACTCTAGAAAAATAGACATCTTTTCCCTTGCATGGAAGGTCATTTAAGACTCTTAGGAAAAGGAGTTACTGGACAAGAGGAATTTTCTAGGACCAGGTTCAGACCTGAAAAATTTGCAAACTGCTGTCTAAAGAATATAATCAGGGCCAAATGGTAGTACACCTGGTTGAACATACAGGTTACAATGTGCAAGGATCCAAGTTCTAACCCCCTGGTCCCAACCTGTAGGGGACAAGCTTTATGAGCCAGTGATGAAACAGTGTTTTATCTCTTGCTCTCTATCTCCTTTTCCTCTCTCAATATTAATGAATATAATAAATAAATATGTTTAAAGAGTATAAGCCAGTATTTATAGTCTCAAATTCTTAGGTATCTGCTAGAATTTCTTCTCCCAGGAACTCTGACACCAGGCCTCTGTCCTGTCAACTTTTTTTTTTTCCTCTATGGTTATTGTGGAGGCTCAGTGTCTGCACTATGAATCCTTTGCTCCTGTGGCCATTTTTTCTTTTTTCATATATATATATATATATATATATATATATATATATATATATATATATATATTCCCTTTTGTTGCCCTTGTTGTTCTACTTTTTTTTTTTTTTTTTTTGGAATATGAGAAAGAAACTGAGAGGGGAGTGGAAGAGAAGACAGAGAAGCAGACCTGCTTCACCACTTTTGAAACAACCCCCGCCCCACCCCCCACAGGTGGAGAACTAGGGGCTGGAACTGGGATGTTTGTACAGGTCCTTACACTTCCTACTCTGGTGGCCACTGCCTGGCCCTCTCCTGTTAACTCTTTTAGCACCTTCTGTGGTCCTTACTCACATGGCAGCTGCTCCCTTGTTCTGTGCAGTGCTGAAGCCCACCCGGCCATGTCTCCCAGCCCCACTGCTTCCAGCTTAGCTACACTGATCATCTCGACTGTGGGGTCTATGTCACAGCTTCCTTCCTCCCAGAGTCATTTAAGACTCTTGCTATTTGTTTTTTACAAGGCGATCGAAGATGGCGAGATGCATTAGGGCTAACAGCCATTTGAAAATGCAGGAAAAGTTGAGATCATGAAGCTGTTCAAGACAGAAGGACATGTGAGGAAGTGAAGAGTGTCGGCAGACAGCTCCTGGGAAGTTCTGTAAAGCAGAGCAGGTAAGTAGGGGTTAGCAAGACAGACACAAGAGAGGAAGAGAAACAGTTTGCTTTTTAATGCAGTAAAAATGACAGCATGTTTGCATGCTTCAACGTTCTTATGGATGAATGTGTGAGCCCTATAAGCTGGGAGAGAGAAAGCTGTGCCTTTGGCTGATAGATGAACTTCCACTGTAAACAAAAGAGGCACAAGGTTATTAGAGGCTCAGTTGGGGGACCAGATCCCAAGAGAGCTACAAAATGCAGCCATGCCTTCAAGCATGACTCCCCAAAGGATGTCTGTTGGTTAAGCAGTAACTAAGGGGGTGTGTTTGAATCTGTTCCTCTGTGGTAATGAAAGATTGGCATCCTTTACATGGAAATTCCACTTCATCTCATGTGGATGTGCTTACAGCCTTGGGAAAATAGCTATTTAAAGCAAAAGCAGAGCCAACACAAGGAAGGACTTCACACATCTCAGGCTTGCAGACAGTTCTGGTGAAACCAAGCTAAAGCTGGAGGATGCTTTCTCCTTATATTTTTGTGAATGGCAGTGTGTTCTCCTTATCTCTTGTTTCTGTTTGCTCTCATGCCCATAAAAGGCAGCAAACGCAGTGACACCACTGCAGTGCCCTCCTGCTTCCTTCTGGTCTTGGTTGAACTTACTGCCAGAGTTTCTCTCTCTCTCTCTCTCTCTCTCTCTCTCTCTCTCTCTCTCTCTCTCTCTCGGCTCAGGATCAAACCTGATCACTGCAGAGGTTTCTATGGGACTGTGGCACTGAGATTACTGGCAGGTACGTCTGTAAAGCCCTGACTGCACTGCTATCTCAGTAGTGCAAAGCAGGCTAGGGTAAGACCACCGAGATCTCCCAGAATGGGATCCTTCTGCAATGCTGTGCCTTTCCACAGGGCCCCAAAGCAAGCAGACACAGATGATGACACTGGGTCCCTCCTATAGTCACACCCAGCTCTAACATTTCAAAACAGCTCTGAACACTTGAAAGCTATGATTTAGATTAGTATATAATCCCTCTGACTAAAGGAAGCAGGTTCCATTCAAAGAAGAAACACAGAATTAGAGTCCTTCCTTCCTACATGATATATAAAGGTTGAAGACAAATTCTTTTGATTCAGCTTAAACATGTCCCTTGCACCACCACTCTGTTTTCCTTAGGGTTCCTGTCACTTTTTTATTTTTTTGCCAAAGCTTCAGCACTTGCAAAGCTTTCCCCCTGCAAGTGGGGGGCAGTGGGGGGAATGGACCCAGATCCTTGTGCATTGTAACACATGTGCTCAAACCAGGTGCACCACCAATCCACCTGCTCCCGCCACCAACTTTCTCCATAGACAGATCGATGTTTTTGTCTACATGAACAATTCACTTATTTCTACATGCCAACAAGACAAAACATGTAACTTGAAATAAATGACTAAGCATGTAAACAAAGATTTCTATTTTTAAGTACCTGCCAAGTTGTTTCAGTCTGTCAGAAGTTAAAAGAATGGGAGAAAAAAGTCAGGATCAATGGAGCTACTCACATACAAGGTGTTTAAACAAAAAAACAGAATTTACACTTATAACAGTATATTTATTGACATAATTTGAGAGACCATACTATAAGAGGAGAAATAAATGAGAGGTGGAATAAATGTTATGTACTGAAATGTGATCATTATTCTGTTGGAGTAAACTAGAAGAATTGCGAGGTTGAAGGGTAGAAAATGTTCAGATATGTAAGGTAACTGAAATATTCTTAACCCTTATTCAAATCAAAGCAAATGGATCACAACAGAGAAATGCTGCAGACCCCCATATACCTACATATACCTATGGAGCTGGGTCTCTTCCCTGTCTTATTTACCTGATCCTTAAAGCAAATTCCATGTCCAGCCGTGACCGGGTACTTGCTGCAACCTTGACCTAAAACATCCACCTGGCTGGCATCAGGCCAGAGGGCCCGGAGAATGCCTTCCGAAGCCTTTGCAGGACTCAAATGCTGCCGGATGCCCTTCTCTAATCAGTCCAGCTCACGAATGCTCATTTTAATGTGTGGAAGAAAAATAGCTGTCTTGCTTTTGTCCTTTACTGCTTTAATTTGTTAGCTGTTTTGTCTCTCACATTTCATTTGGTGCCAGAGGTTAAACCCAGGTCCTCAGACTCACTCTGTACCACTGAGCCACCTCCCCAAATATTTACTTATTTTCTGTCCTTCTGTCTTCTGGGTTACAGACTCTGAAGGCAGTCACCTTCCTTCTTCAGCCCTCTGCGCTCACCCTCACAGGAAGCACATGGTATCTCTGACCACCACCCATGATAACTGAACAGATGAATATACATATACATACATATTTCTTGCAGATAGAAGATTGTGAAAACAGTATCAAGAGGAGAAGAACAAGATGGAACATAGAAATTGGTGCTAGGTAACATTACTATCCATGACTACCAAAAGGACCTTAGAGCTTTAAGTAAACAGGTACATTAACACAAACTTCACAGTGATTCACCTACCAGCTCTGTGATTATATATTTGGTCATTAGATCTGGAATAATAATGTTGCAAAGGTCATAACTTGAATTGGCAAATTAGCTTGCCAGTGAGGGTGCCAGCCCTGTTGTGTATACAAGTTCAGGTTCAAATCTGGAACCCACCACACTGGGGGGAAGCTTCAGTTCTATTTAATCTATCATCTATCTATTTATCATCTATCTATCTATCTATCTATCTATCTATCTATCTACTAGTTATCTATCTTTATATCTATCTGTCAGGAAATAAAGTCAGCCTGGAGATGTGGAGCCTTGTAACTACCAAAAAAAAAAAAAAATTAACCCTTTTAATAGCATCAAACTAGTGAGTATATTTACTCATGAAATTCCTTATGACATTAGTGACATTAGCCACCATTTGATTGCTTCCAGGATTTTTATTTTATTCCAATGAATGGGATTAATTTGTGTAATCTAATGAAATATGCTGCAATTAAATAACTACTATGCATAGTAATATCTTTGCATGGAGATGTTTCAAATAAAGTAGAGCCTGTGGTGACATTTCAGGAATGGATAAGATGAGAAAAATTAAATTGCTATTAGGTTTCAAATTGCAGCTGAGTACCTGAATGCAAATTCAGCCTATGAAAAATCTATTCAGTATAGCCCTGCCGTGCTACAACACTGCAATATACGTGACTTTACAATGCAGATCCATAAGGAAATTTAACATGGCTCACAAACAGAGAAAGAGGAAGGCACCTTTACCTACAAGAGAAAGTCACAACCCAGAGTTCTCTTAGTCTACTTCAGAATAATATTTCCCCACTTGAGGAGGGATACTTGGGATCTGAGGAGCACTCATGACTTCTGCAGCTAAGGGTCCCTGTGATCCAAAAAACAAAAAAAAATGACCAGTCAACCTCAAATTAACTGAAGTGAATAATCAGCTGTGACTTCTAACTTTAAAGTGATCCAAAACTTACCAGCAACTATATTTATCCAAAATACATGGAAAAACTAATCTCAAATGATATAGGTACCCTCTCAACAATAGTCCCATAACAGATGACAGCACAAAGAAACTATGGGATGGATATATATATTCAAGGAAACACTACCCTGCAATTCAAATGAGATAAGACTGTAATATCTAGAATAAAATGGACAACTGGAGGTGATTATGTTAAGTGAATAACAACTATCAATACATTGAATATATAACTAAAAAAAGTTACTTGTAGGAAATGGCAACCAATCTATTGCTTGGACTTTTTGAGAAACTATAGTGGTTATTGGTGTTGGGGGCACAGAAATTTGGTGGGAGGGGTGGTGACTCACACACATCATACATGGTTGTAAAAGCATACATTTGGAACCTTAAAATTTTGTAAAAAAACGGTTAAACAGAAAGCAACTAGTGGCATTACTTTATGAGATACAGATATATATATATATATATATATATATATATATATATATATATACATACATACATATATAGCATAAAAGGTCATAAAGGTCATGTATGATACAGCAAATCCTAACAATGGGATTTTCAAAGTTAACCCAATTGCCAAATTATTTGGTTATAGCTATAGCTATCTATTGCCTTCCCTAAGACAGCAGGCACCTTCCCCTTCCTCTATGAAGCTCATGTTTCTCCCAGTCCTGAAACATCTAGGTTGAGGCTCGCTTTCCAGTTGGCTTCTCTGGATTCATACCAACTGACCCTGCATCTGCTGATCCCAACCTAAGCAATGCAACCAGTACCACCTCAGCATACTTCACTTAGGACCCTGTCAGAGACATCATGCGTGGAGTGTCAGTCACCTCTTCAGCTTCATTACTCTGGTGAGACTGTTCCTAGCTCATCGGACTCCTTAACTCCATTTCAAATGGCGCACTTCCTAACAAAATCCAGATATAGACAAGGGCCCATGAGATAGGGCATATATACATGTATCCTTAAGTTAGGGGGAATATATACCTTAAAGAAAAATCCACAATAATTTTGAAGTGAGTCAAAAAATGAAGCAAGAAAGTAGAAAGAACTAAAAAGACACCTTAAAGTACCTAATTTCTACTTAGACCCAGATACCCTCCTCACCTACCTCCTATTGCATGTCCCACAATCACTCCAAAGCTAGCCTTGTCAGATAAAGTGAGCACTGCAAAAGCTGAATAGGGGCAAGACACTGGCAGACTTTAAGGATGACTCTTTAGACACTACCAGGCCACCCCATCACCCGGGGCCCTAGTCAGAGAACCCTGGGATTTCCACACAGACATGATGGGCCTAGACCTCTAACAGATCCCTCTCTCCACTGTCACTGCTCAGCTCTGTCTGGAACAGCATAATGGACTCCTTTGTGGGCCCCAATAGGACTGTGCCCTGAGTGTACATCAATAATGGTAAGAATGTTCCACTCTCCAAGGGGAAGTTGGACAACATACTCTACCTAAGGAGGATGGGTCCTGAATTTAGTGCAGCCTAGAATATTTGTAGCCATGGGCACAGAAGTGTGAGCTCAGACCTATGGGAATGCAGAGGTTACATAGGCTCCTGTGCTGAATATGGGCCCCAGATCAAATCAGTGGGGTTTATAGCTAATAATATCTATATACTTTTCCCATATTTGGGAGCTACTCTCTTCCCTGATCGGGCTTTCTAGTCCTTTTTCCAACTAAGAAACCATCTCCCCAGACAATAACCTGGGTCTCCTGCATAGTAAATGCCAGGCTCAGGCAAACACTCATAAGTCATGGGCCCTAAAACAGACCTACTAGCTTTTTCCAAAAGGAAGATCCCAATCTTCATCTGAAATATTCATGCCTTTAGGTTCATGATTAGTCAAAAATTTGTTTTGCTTTATATCTTAATTCTTTTCCAGCCACCAGGTTCCAGGTTATAACATGATGCCAACCCAACTTTCTTGGGCAGAGGAACACACCACATGTCTTGCAGCCCTGTCTCCCCTGATCCCTGCCCCACTAGGGAAAGAGAGAGACAGGCTGGGAGTATGGACCTGTCAACGCCCATGTTCAGCAGAGAAGCAATTACAGAAGCCAGACCTTCCACCTCCTGCACCCCACAATGATCCTGGGTCCATACTCCCAGAGGGATAAAGAACAGGGAAGCTATCAAGGGAGGGGATGGGATATGGAGCTCTGGTGGTGGGCAATGTGTGTAATTGTACCCCTATTATCCTATAATCTAGTCCTTGTTTCCACTTTATAAATAAAAAATAATAAAAGCAGTTAAACAAATAATAAAGAAAATTAAAATAAAATTATAAGATTATAGAGGTTGAGTGGTCATGCACCGGGTTAACTGCATAGGAAGCATGAGCAAGAGCCCAGGTTCAAGGCCCCAGGCTTCATCAGCAGGTGGGACACTTCCCAACTGTTGAAGCAGTGCTGCAGGTGTCTCTCTTCCTCTTCCCCTCCCCATCTCAAGTTCTCTCAGTCCTATCAAATAAAATAAGTAGTTTTAAAATTGTAAGGTTACAAAGACATGATCAGCACAGTCAAAGAATGCCTGGAAGAATGCCGGGAGGGAAATCATGACGACAGCTTTCATGTCCTGAGCCACTGCTTCCACACGAGTACTCGGCACACCCGGCTCTCTTAGCCACATCTCCTCCCTTGTCAGAAGGAACTCGGAGTTAAGTTATCACTTCAGGACAGAGGACTGTGGCATCCGCTCGAATCTAAGGTGCCTCTGCTAAGTGAAACCCGAGGCTGGGCTAGCTACCTGTTGATGCTAAAGCACCAAGATCGCATTAGACAATAGAAATCCTCAGTGTTGGGAGTCGGGCGGTTAAGCGCACAGTGGGTTAAGCACACGTGGTGCAAAGCGCAAGGACTGGTGTAAGGATCCCGGTTCGAGTCCCCGGCTCCCCACCTGCAGGGGAGTCGCTTCACAGGCAGTGAAGCAGGTCTGCAGGTGTCTGTCTTTCTTCCCCCACCCCTGTCTTCCACTCCTCTCTCCATTTCTCTCTGTCCTATCCAAACAATGACAACATCAACAACAATAATAACTACAACAATAAAACAACAAGGGCGACAAAATGGAAGAAACACATAAATATTTTTTTAAATCTTCAGTGTTTGTTGTTGTTTTAAGGAAGCACTGTGGTCTGGGGTGTAGGAATATGTTATTCCTACCAAGAATCACCCAAGGTGCTCTCCCTTGCAGTTCTACGCCTCCTCCTACACCCATATGAATACAGCCATGAGGGGATGCGGGCCACACAGGCCACACTAGCTCCAGTACCATTTACCAGATACCCAGTCTCGAACCTGGGCAAGTACAGTTTTGTGAGTACATTGAGGATTTACAAAAATTAATGTATATACATGTCCATAAAGTAACATATACTGAATTCACATGCAAAGTGTGGATTCAAAAGATTTCTCTCCAATTCTCTAAATTTCTGCCTTACTTAAATTAGGAAAGAATATTAAAAACTCTATGTTTTAGGTCCAAGAGACAGTTCACACAGTAGGATGCACCTTAACATGTGTGAAGAGAGACCTGAGTTTGAAGCTGGTACCAATCATGGAGAGAGCTGGCACCTGGGGAAATTCTGTGGATGGTGAGGCAGTACTATGCCACTCCCTGCCTGCCCTCCCCAGCCCTGCCTGTCCCTTCCCTCTCTGTCTCCAACTCTATCTGAAATTTTAAAGATGAAAAAGTTGAACCTGGAGTAGTGGAGTCATGAATATGCAAAGCCCCACTGCTAACATATAGAGACAGATAAAAACCAAAATAAAATAAAACTATAAGTTCTGTACCATGAATTGTAGTATCATTTGTTTTGTCCAGTAACTCAGAGTTCCACACCTACCTTCTACAAATTGTACTGAATCACAGCTTTGAATGACAGGTGAACTCTGTGTCTATGGATATTTGCTCAAACAAAAGGCCCCCATATCCCAGTGAATATCAATGTCCTCCAAAGCAATGTGGCAAATGATACAACTTTAGAAATTCTAGTGTTGTCTCCTTTAGGACAGGGACAAATGATAATGGTACATTGTGTACCATAAACACACTGTAGGTGCCTGGGCTGTGACACACCAGGTGAGGCACACACATTGCCATGCACGAGGACCCTGGTTGGAGGCCCCACTTCCCACCTGCACGGGGACAAGGTTTCATGAGTGAGGAAGCAGGTCTGCGTGTATCTCTCTCCTTCTCTCTATCTTCCCCTCCCCTCTCAATTTCTGTATGTCCCAATCACCTAGAAAGAAAGAAAGAAAAAAGTGATAGACCCCTCCTTCTGGCACTGAAGCCCAGTAAAAACCCCGGTGGCAGGGAAAAAAAAAAAAATCACGCTGCTCTCATGTGAGATATGGGAAGAGAAACTACCAAACCAAAGTGATACAAACTGAAACTCACCTGCTTGCTTTCATTTCTAAACTTAATGTCAACAGAAACACGAAGTAAAACTGTCAACAAATCTTTCAGAGGTACTCAGCAGTGTCGAAACAACTGACTTGTCATAATTAACCTCATAACCAAGGAAGACACTTATCAGTGACAACAGTGTCCAAATCTAGTTGGAAAGATGGAGGTCGTAGGGATGAGATCTGAACTTGGGCCAGAACACTGTTTGCTGATGGGTTCACTGTGTTCCACAAATCCAGTAGAAGAATATCTTAACCTCTGCATTATTATAGCTGCTTTATGAGGCTGCAGGCACTGTATATGAAAGAGAACTTGCTTTCTCAGGAAACAGAAAGAATAAAGAGATGGGACTTACATGTGTGCTTGCACAGACTGCTGACGTTAAGCCAGTGCCATTCCTGCAGGTATTACTACCCTCCATGCTGTCTCTTTGATCTGAGGGTTGTCGTCCTAGCATGTATAAGGAAGAAATCCCAGCGAGCCCATGCTCCTTCCACTTTTAACTTCAGCATCTGGTGAAGTTCCCCCATGACCCTGCCCACATGAACATACCTCACATTGCTTCCAAGATTTAGGGGGTGAAACATAATGTAACTCAGGAAATAATTTTTACCTACTGGAGTTATATAGTCATTGTAGAGAAACTTTTAAGAATCATGGCATTACAGAAATAAGGATGACAAAATCCCCACAGTCTCATCCAGTAGAGTGCATGGGTGACCATGAAGGAGCTGGGTTGGAGTCCTCCCTGACGCACAGGAAACATCACTGAAAGGACTAGCTTTATGAGTGAGGGAGCAGTACTTTGGTATTGCTGCTTTCCCATCTTTCTCTGTGTCCTTCTCTTCCCTTTCACTCTCTGTCTGCAGCTCTCTCATATCTAAAAGGAAGAAAAAGAGACCTGAAGATGAAAACAAAAGCTCTAAAGTTCCCCTCAGTTTTTACAGGAATCACATCCAACACAGCAACGATAGGAGTGAGCCTGGACCTGAGGTGAGGGAGGAGGGAGAGCAGATCTAGTTCACCTTTTCTTGCATAATGGGTACACACATATATATCAGAACCATTCTTTGGGCCAAGTCTTTAATAAAACTATTTTGTAAAAAAAAAATATTTATTTATTTATTAGATAGAGACAGAGAGAAATTATGAAGAGAGGAGGAAAGAGACAGGCACCTGGAGTCCTACTTCACCACTTGTGAAGCTTTCCCTTATAGGCAGAGACTAGGGGCTTGAACCAGGGACACTGAGCTCTGTAATGTGGGCACCTAACCAGGTACACTACGGCCTGGGCCCTTTAATAAAAATATTCATCCCAGTCTACTTATAGACAGTTTGGGGATTCACGCATTACAATATACTCGGCCACATTCAAGAAAGGCCCTCTGAGCTGACTCTATTATAAAAAGTGCTCAGGAAGAAAGCACAAGGACATTTAATTCCTGAGTATTGCTTTCTAGACTTCTCACCCCCTCAGAGAAGCCCACCCACTAGAGATCAGAACTATTTGGTGGCCCACCCTCTACAGTACAAAAGCCCCCAAACAAAGGCAGCAAACATATATAGGGCACTGAATCCTAGGATCTTATTCAATCTCAATTTTAAGGCCCAACTTCCAAAATGCACCACTAAGAATCTCTCGAGGGTGGCTTATTTGTTGTTCAATTATATGCATGCAGGTCTTTGGTGGTTTTACCCTTGAGTGTATATTCTACAAAAGCTCATAAAGTTCTCAAAATTAGCTATACCTGTAATCTTATAATATTCCCCAGACCGTGAATAAAACTGTACTTATTCACTTAAAATTAATATCCTCTCTCTTGGTGCTATGTGGAATTCTGACAAAACAGTGAATTTAATGTTCACATGCTGGGCATTCTGATCCAGCAGCCATGGCTACCTACTTCCAAACTAAGCAAAGCAGCCGTGCAAAGGGCCTGTTCTCAGGATGAACCCAGGAACACACCCAGACAGAGGTCACCTTCACAGAAACAGGACTGGAACACCTCACAGGGCTCTCAACCATCCAACCCACACAGCAGAATAAAAGGTGGTGTGTGGAGCAAGAAGTTTAACCACCCTAACAGCCATTCTTTGCATCTCTGTATGTATATAAAATATAAATAATTATATTTTTCTATGAATCATCCTATTTCAGAATCAAGCTACTGAATCATCATTCAGACATCTCAGTTGACTAATTTACGTGGGAGGGTGCAAGACGGCTACTTCTCCAGGAAGATCAACAACGCCATCTAGAATTTGCTCTCATGGTAGTTGTTTATTAATTGATTGATGACTGTGCCACCTGGCTCGCTCCATGCTTGATTCTGATACTCCTGAATAGACATTTTATTTGTCTTTTGAATAGGAAAAGATAGATGGGGAAGGAGAAAGAGAGGAGAGAGAGGTGAGAGAGGTGAGAGAGGAGAAAGAGGAGAGAGAGGAGAGAGAGGAGAGAGAGAAGAGAGAGAGAGAGAGAGAGAGAGAGAGAGAGAGAGAGAACGAACTTGAGATTGTAATGCTGCTCCACCATGCTCAGAGTGCAGTGGTGCTCATGTGGTGTAGGATTCAAACTCGGGTCTGGGATGTAGTTAAGTGCGTGACCATCATTTAAAATCCCTTTACCAGGTCAGGAAAATAACCTACCTGGATGGTGTGTCTGCTTTGCCACATGTGCCCCTCAGCTCTCCCCAAAGAATTCCCCACCCACACTGGAGGAAGGTTTGGTGCTATAGCCTCTCTCTCTCTCTCTCTCTCTCTCTCTGTGTGTGTGTGTGTCTTGCTCCTTCTTAATTTTTTAATTTATTATTATTTATTATTGTTATTTATTTCCTCCAGGGTTATTGCTGGGCTCGGTGCCTTCACCATGAATCCACCGCTCCTGGAGGCCATTTTTTCCCCTTTTGTTGCCCTTGTTGTAGCCTCATTGTGGTTATTATTATTGCCATTGTTGTTGTCGTCATTGTTGGATAGGACAAAGAGAAATGGAGAGAGGAGGGGAAGACAGAAAGGAGGAGAGAAAGACAGACACCTGCAGACCTGCTTCACCGCCTGTGAAGCGACTCCCCTGCAGGTGGGGAGCCGGGGGCTCGAACCAGGATCCCTACGCTGGTCCTTGCGCTTTGCGCCACATGCGCTTAACCCACTGCGCCACCGCCCAACCCCCGTGTCTTACTCCTTCTATCTGAATCAGCAAGTTGATAGTTGTGAAACCTGGTGACAATAAAAATAAGGAAAAATAAATGAATAAAACTCATTTTACCTTTAATACAAATGAAACTGATGTGAATCATATCTTAAAGTGAAGAACCCATTTTCCCCCCAGTATTTAAAAATGCAACCTTGGGTTGGTGTATTGAACCAAACTCAAGTTCAAGTCCTGGGACATGAAGGCAGAGGAAGACCTAGTGGGGGTTGAATTGTTATGTGGAAAACTAAGAAACGGCACGCATGTACGAACTACTGCATTTTACTATCGACTGTAAACAATTAATCCCCCAATTAAAAAAAAAAGAGGAAGAAGCACCGTCCAAAGAGATCTGTGTATATCTACATTCACAGCAGCACAGCGGCACAGTTTATAATAACCAGAACTTTGGAAGCAAAATAAGTATCCAACAAGAGATGAGCGGCGGCTAAGAAAGTAGTGGTTGGGGGCCAGGTGGTGGTGCAGCAGGTTTAGTACACAGACTGTGATGCTCAAGGACCCTTCAAAGCCCCCAGGCCCCACCTGCAAGTGAGAAGCTTAACAAGTGGTTTAGCAGTGCAGCAGGTGTCTCTCTTTCTTATTCCCTCTATCTTCCCCTTCCTTTCTCAGTTCCTTGGGTCTTTGACCAATATATAAAAATATGTAAAATATTTAAAAACAAAATATGTAACTAAGAGAAAGGTATGGTGTATATATACAGAATGGGGTGCTACAAAGCTATTAATAATGAGGAAGTCATCTTTTTCACCTCATACTGGATGAATCCTGAAGGAATCATATGAAGCTGAGGTCAGCCTGAAAGAGAAGTACAAATGTGGGACAATCCCATGGTCAGAACTTAAAGAGTAAGAACAGAAAGGAAAACATAAAGCCAAACTTGGACTAGGTGTGGAGTACTGTACCAGAGCAAAGCGCTTTGGGAAAAGAGGGTAGGGAAGGGGTTGGAGGAGGGGAGCTTTCAGGTTCTGGTAGACAATGATGGACCCAATATGGGGAAGAGTGTGTTTTCAGACTTTTATCTCAGTGAGATGAGAAATTGTTTCCGTATAATTACAATTATATTGTAATTGATAACCTCTCAATTGAAGAGAGAAAGAGAGAGAGAGAGAGAGAGAGAGAGAGAGAGAACTGTGTCCCTTGTCTAGATGTTAGAGTTCCTGCATTCCAAGTAAACTGTCATTGTTTTTAAAAAGCCTTTCTGGGGATTAACCTTCCAAATACCTAGCCCCCTCCAAGAGCAACCTATTCCCAGGTCTCCTTCACTGTTCTTGAATCAAAATTGCCAGAGGTGACACTCAGACAGCTCCTGTGGGGAAGCCTGCAGGTGGGCAGGGTTAAGTCCCCAAGGCCCCAATCCCTAGCCCATTGCCATTGTCCTATAGCTCTTACCAGAAGCGGGTGGTGGGGGGAGATAATGAAAGGTGTCTAGCAAAAGTCAGTATTTGTGGGAAAGCCAGGGCTGCCACCACTTTGGGAAACACTTCTCACCCCCACTCCTCAGCACAGATCCCACCTCCTGCTGGGACTCCCAGCTTTCCCTTCCCAGCTAGCTTCTGGTTACTATAGAGACCAAACCCCAGGAAGCAGCCAGGAGGGGGAGGAAGGTCACAAGAGACAAGCTCATGGTTTTTAAGATTTTTTTTTTTTTTTTAAGAAATGGGAAAGTGAAAAATATAAAGCAACTTCCAGCCTGTAAGGATTGTCCTAGGAGAGAAACAGAATAGTAGGGCAACCAGAACAGAAGCAAGCTTTAGTAACTGTCAAGCAGAGAGGAGGAGGAAATGGTTCAAGAGCAATTAAAACGGGGCTGGGCAGCAGTGCACAGAGCAGAGAGCACACAGTTCAGTGTAAGAAGCCTGCATTCAAGCCTCAGGTCCCCACCTGCAGGGCAAAGCCTCAAAGGTGGATAAGCAGAGCTGCAGGGTATTTCTCTCTCCTCTCTATCTCTCATACCCCTACTGATTTATCTCTGTCTCTGTTCAATAAATAAAACATTAAAAATAAAGAGTATTAAGGATGTTTGTTGGGCCTCTGACAACACAGATAGAATTTGTCAAGCTTTAAGAAGTCACTTGCTGGTCCTTGCCCAAATCAGAATCCAGAGGGCTGGTGGGAGGTCTCAAAGATGTAGATTCATGGCACAAATAGCAGAGCTATCCCAGAGATTAGGATAATTAGTCAGGACCCTAACTAAAAAAGAACCCAACTAGGACCCACTTCACTATTCTTGCTAAGCGGAAATGGTTACATGAACCAAATATCATTTCACTGTCTTTCGCCAGGAAAGATAGTTATGAAAACAATGAAGTAATACTCCTGGAAGATGAAATGTTCAGTTGTAAAACTCATAAAGATAATGAAAAAACTGGGGTTGGGAGGTGGCATACCTGGTTAATTACCATGTGCAAAGACTCAAGTTCAAACCCTAGTGCCAACCTGCAGGGGGTAAGTTTCTCAGGCAGTTGAAGCAGGTCTGCAGATGTCTCTCTGGCCTCTCCCTCTCTATCCCTATTCCCTCTCAATTTATCTCTGCCTTAACAAACTAAATAAAGTTTTTTTAAAAAGTCTTAAAAAATAATGGAAAGCCTAGACCACAGTTACTGACTCCCATGTATAGGAAAATGTCAGACCTTGTTAACTATCTATCTGACCATAAATCCACACAGAAGGCAGCAGAGAAATGCCCACCTAGAAGCGATTGCTCATGTATCTACAAAGCAATGGACTCAGGCTGAGGCTCCTTTTACAGTAAGTCCACACTCCAGGTTAGAAGAGAAAAAGCAGACACCACACAATGGAGCTATTATGCTCCTTTCCAAAATGTTACAGCTAAACAAAGCATCAGTTATACTGTATCTGCCAGCTCACTGCAACACAAGGAGCTGTTTAACAGATCAAGACAGTAGAGAATGCCCATCCTCCGAAGGGAATCTGGACAACATCCTCTATGCTACACCTGAGGAAGATGGATTGATATTGGGGCAGCTTAGAACGTTCTTACTCATGACCACAGAATATGAGCTCAGATCTACAGGGATGCAGAGGTCACATAGGCTCCTAAGCTGAATAAGGGCCCCAGATCAGATCAAATCATGGGGTTTACAGTCAACAGTATTTATACACTTTTCCCATATTAGGGAGCTACTCTCTTCCCTGATCCAGCCTTCTGGTCCTTTTTCCAGCCATGACATCACCTCCCCCAGAAATAACTTGGACCCACCTGCATATCATATTTCAGGCTCTGGAAAAAAAAAAAAAAGAAAACTAGTATAGCCACAGGCCCTTTGGAGTATAACTAAAATATGTCTACTAGCTATCTACTAAATGGAGACACCCCCCCCCCCAAATCTTCACCTGCACTACTCCAGCCTTTAGGTTCATGATTAGTCAACAATTTGTTTGCCAACCAGACTTCCCTGGACAGACAACCCCACCAATATGTCCTGGAGCTCAGCTTCCCCAGAGCCCCACCCCACCAAGGAAAGAGAGAGACAGGCTGGGAGTATGGATCAACCTGTCAGGATCCACCTGTCAATGACCACGTTCAGCGGGAAGCAATTACAGAAGCCAGACCTTCCACCTTCTGCAACCCACAATGACCCTGGGTCCATACTCCCAGAGGGTTAAATAAGAGGAAAGCTATCAGGGGAGGGGATGGGATATGGAGTTCTGGTGGTGGGAATTGTGTGGAGTTGTACCCCTCTTGTCCTATGGTCTTTTCAGTGTTTACTTTTAATAAATAAAATTTAAAAAGAACTCCATTTATTCATTACTACATTTTATGAAGAAAATGGAGTATGGTATATTTGTGATGTAGAGAACTGTCCAAGGTCAAAGGACTGAATGGTCACATGGACTACCTAGAAAGAATAAAGGACCTCATCCTCTTTTCTTAGCTGGAAACCAAAATGCAACAAAGAGGAACATTCATGGGTGAACCCCTTGTATGAAGACAATTATTTTGTACATATAAACCAAAGAATCGGGGTGTCTTGACTGGCTAGTGCTTAAAGACTAGAATGAAGCAAACACATGCTGCCTGAATCACATTAGATGACTGAAAATGTTTCCTGTCTTGTTATTAAGAGATGCCTGTGACATCTTCAGAAGTTTCAGTGACAACACAGAAAGCTCAAGGAGATGAAAACATTCTCTGACCAGGAAGGTAGCTATAGACCCTCTGTGTACCTCTCTCCTTTCAAGCAGTAGCACATTTTGATCTAGACAATGTGGGGATCTGAGTCACTAGGGGAAAAGTTCAGGCAGCCTGGGGGATGCTACACCTCACTTCATCAGTGAAAACAAACAGGGTGGGTGCTTTCATGGCTGGATCCCCTAAATCTGATTCCATTTTCTTGGGAAAGCATACATGACACAAATCGATGGGTGATAAATATGATGTCATAATGCAGTTATACACGCCACATAGACACATCCGCTATTTGATCAGGTTTGCAAGCTGCACTTCCACACATTACAACACAAATGCACATATTTGCCTGAATAGCTGCATCATGAACAGTAATAAATACATAAAAATAAAATATGTGATTTTTGCTTAGATTAGCAACAGCAAAAAATGAAGAAATGCTATAAGTTAAGATATATCATTAAACTGACACAAAGTGCAGTGTTGCTGTGCCCAGGGAAGCTCTACACTATGCAGTGCTTGTTCACCTTGTAGGGCATATAAGCCGCCATATGCAGTGTCCCAGGCTCAGCTCTCTGACCCCACCTGCATGGGGGAAGCTTCATGGGTGGCAGTGCAGTCATAAAACTGTATCATTTTTTTCTCTGCATCACTTTCATTCTCTACAAAAAAAAATGAGAAGAGTGGAGCCATGCAGGTGCTGAACCCCAGTAATAAATCTGGTGGTAAGAAATAATAAATAACAATAAAATATGTGATATGCTTGTATACTTCTGGATTCACTAATATAATGCAAAGGGTTTAGCTTAAGGAAACAATTAGGAAGTTACTTGAAAACACATGAATCAACCTGACTGATCAGAATCATCTGGTCCTGTCAAGTATCTAAGATATAGTTATTCATAAATAGTATTAAATGACATAAATCACAGTGAGGTCATGTATGATACAGTAAATTTTAACCATGGTATTTTTAAAGTAAACCAAGTTCCAGAGTAACTTGATCATAATAATAATTATTTACTGCCTTCTTAAGCTCTAAGACTGCAAGGAACCCTCTCTATTCTCTTTAAAAACCATATTTCTCCCAGTCCTGGTTCCTCTTGGACTTTGCTTGTATTTCTTGATACCTCTTCTCTTGGTCCCTTAACCTGTTATACTGCCTCTGATGACCTCAACTGAATCAATGAAACCAGTGCCACCATACCACTTTATACTGCCACTGCCTTTCACTTGACATTATATCCAGAGATTCCAAGCCTGAGATGTCAGCCTTCCAGCTCCAATAATCTGGTGAGACATTTCCTAACATATGGTACTACCTGGTCCCCTTGCAAATGGTGCCCTCTCTAACAAAGGTGCAGACCCTAGATATAGGCTGACTCCTAGGGGGATTTGGCACATGCGTACATGTATCCATATATACCTTAGTGTAAAAGAACTCTGTGGCTAAAATTAGACCTAGTAAGCTCATCAATCAAGTAGAAAGGCCTAAAGAAAGCACCATAAATAGGGAGTAAGGAAGTAGCGCAGCAGGTTAAGCGCACATAGTGCAAAGCACAAGGACTGGCATAAGGATCCCGGTTCAAGCCCCTGGCTCCCCACCTGTAGGGGAGTTACTTCACAAGCGGTGAAGCAGGTCTGCAGGTGTCTATCTTTCTCTCCCCCTGTCTTCCCCTCCTCTCTCCATTTCTCTCTGCCCTACCCAACAAGGAAATCAATAATAACTACAACAATAAAAAACAAGGGCAACAAAAGGAAATAAATATTTAAAAAAGCAAGCACCATAAATAGTCTAATCCAATACTTACTAGACCACCCTCCTCTCATACCCCTACTTCACTTTGCTCAATCACTCTATATATTTAACTAACTACACAAATGAAAGTAAGAAATATATCCTAATCTCTTCTGACAAAATCAGCATTAATGTTATCCCTTGGTAATCTTTAGAAGAAGCACTGTATACACTTGGCCAAGAGATATACTAGCAAAAATATACTTATTATCCCTATGGCAACCTTTATTAGAAACATCAAAACAAGTAAATGCAGTAAAACTTAATGTTAACTTAGACCCCACTAAAATGCTAGGTGTATTTCTTCTTTAACTTGAGACCAAACCCCATAAACCTATTACCAGTTGGGATATGACAAATGGCACTCAATGCTTTTATAACTGGGAGAAAGTCTAAGCTCTTCTGATAAATAAAGGACTACAAAAGCTTGATAAGGTCAAGAGAATGGCTCGCTTAATGATTTTTTTTTTTTTTATCAATACCAGGCCAACCATCCTGTGGGGCCCTTGTTGGGGAATCTTTGGGTTCTCACATAGATAGGATGGGCCTAGACCTCTAACAGATCCCTCTCTCCACCCTCACTGGCCACTTCCATCAGATACATCATCATAAGTCCTCTTGTGGGCATCTCTAGGACCTTTGCTCTTACTGTACAGCAGCGATGACAGGACTGCTCCATTCTACAAAGAGAGGCTGGGTTATCCTACTTTGCCACTGGAAGAAGACAGGTCCTGAAATGAATGCAGCCTAGAATGTTCCTTGCTGTTACCATGGACTGCGAGTTCAGACTGAGAGGAACTCGGAGATTTTACAGGCTCCTGTACTAAATGTGAATATATATAAACCTTGGGTCAGACTGATGGGGTAAACAGTTAAATGTATTTATATACTTTCTTCAATTTTGGGAGCTACTCTCTGCCCTAATCCAGCTTTCTAGCCCTACTCTCAACTCTTACACCATCTTCTCAGACAATCTTATTAATCCACCTGCATGCTAGCTATCAAGCTTAAGTAAAAATTACTAAAGTCATTACCTCCTGGGAAGATACCTAAAATAGATTTTCTATTTATTTATTTGTTATTTATTTAATTATTGTTGGATAGAGACAGAGAGAAATTGAGGGTAGGGGAAGACAGACAAGAAGAGAGACAGGCACCTACAGCCCTGACTCACCACTTGTGAAGCTTTCCCCCTACAGGTGGGGACCAGGGGCTTGAACCCAGGTCCTTGTTCACTGTAAGGTGTGCTCTTAACCAGGTGCACCACCACATGACCCCCATAAAATAGATGTTCTAGTTTCTTTCTACTCTAATATCCCCATTCCAATCTGCTCTATCCCTACTTTTTTGGCTCCTGTTTATTAAACATTTAGGTTTGCTTTATATTTTACCACCTCTCAGCCACCACGTTGCAGAGAGGATCATGATTTCATCTTGAATTTCCTGGGCAGACAACCTTACCAATGTGTCCTGGGATCTCCCCTCTCTAGAACCCTACCCCACTATGGAAAGATAGAAACAGGTCCTTGCCCGTGTCCAGCAGAGAAGCAATTACAGAAGCCAGACCTTCCACCTTCTGCACACCATAAAGGATTTTGGTCCAAACTCACAGAAAGGGAGAAATATTAGGTAAAGATGACCAGAGAACTCTGAACTCCAATTTCATCAATACACTGAAAGAGAAAAGGAAAGACATTTGTAAATGGCAATAAGTTTAGCTGTGACTTAGAAAGGAAGAGAAGGCAGGACTGTAGGAAGAAAATGGTCAAATATGTATATGTATATATATATATATTTTAGAAATAATAGTCCATCTATATCTGTGACCTTGTGAGGACTGATGCAGTTTCCAATGAAGAGAATGGGGACATCAAACTCTGGTAGTAGGAACAGTGTGGAATTATAACACTGCTATCTCATAACATTGTAAATCAGTATTATATAACTAATAAAATTAGAAAAAAGAAAGCACATGAATAAATATGTTCATTTTAATATGTTTAGTTAGTAAAGAAATTTGAAATAACCTAAATGTTCTATTAATAAAGCCATTTGTAGTTTGTTTATTTAATGACAGTATTTTATGACCACAGTATGTTATGTTGTTCTCTGCTCAAAGACATGATGGTAAGTTTTAACCATATCTGAGAGAACAAAGGGAAATGTATAAAATATGAATATGAACTACTTAACATAAAACTGTATATGATACAAAGACATTTGGGATAATATGATCCAAAGTACTAACACTAATCATCTTTGAATGTAAGATTTTTTGATATTAACATTCATCTTTATATGTTCCTGGATGAGCGCAAATTAAAATGAGCATACATTTCACCAGGAAAATAAATTAACACATTTATTTTATTTTGATTTTTATGATATAAAATTGCTTTTCCTTAAAAAGCACAGAATGATCTAGACCAACAGCAAGCTACTCATAAATAACATTAGGCATTTACTATTTTTAAAAGGCAAACCGAGTTTCTGAGCCCATACAGTTCTGAATATACAGAGGAACTAATATACAAGCATCTTGTTAGCTTGATGAGTGGTGGACTGTTGAATCAAAGCAGGCTTCATCTCTAACTAGCTGGGTAAACTGAATTCTAAAGCAATAAATGAGAAACTTGACTTCATTTCCCCTGAGGATATTTGATCTAAGAAAAGAAAAGTCGGGGCCAGTTGGTGGCACACCTGGTTAAATGCACATGCCACAGTGTGCAAGGAAATAGGCTGAAGCCACTGCTCCCCACCTGCATGGGGAAATCTTCACAAGTGGTGAATAAGGTCTGCAGGTATCTCGATCTGTCTGTCTGTCTAGCTAGCTAGCTTTATTTTCCCCCTTCCTCACAATTTCTGTCAAATAAAATAGGAAAAAAAACAACAAAAAACAAAACAGAGAAATATAGCCTCTGGGAGTGGAGTGGCGGGTTTGTAGTGCCTGAACCAGCTTCAGGGATAACCCTGATGGCAATTTAAAAAATAATAAATAAATAAGTAATTCCCCCAACTTGGAAATGCAACCTTACAAAAATTTTGAGAGATGTGAAAGTACTGTAGGTGGGGTCTGTTCCAAGTGTCTCACTCACTGTCTTTGCTACGCCATTCTCCAAACACAGGTGCTCAGAACCAGTGAGAGGGCGGCTTGTACTTCAGCTTGAAGTTCATTAACCATGAATTTTACCAGCAGCAGAAGTGTTGTTTTTTTCCTAAGTACATTTGTAGAGTGGTAAATACACATTTCAGCATTCCAAATATCTACAACAAATACACCTTTAAGGCTTATTCCCAAAAGTCTATATGGAGTAACAAAAATCAGAAGATTGATACTTTGGCTTGTTCAGGGCTCTCTCTCTCCTTTCATAAAGACAGGAAGGTTGTGGTGGTGAATATTCAGACAGAGAAGTCATAAATTCACAGGCATTTGTTGAGAAGAGTAGAAGCTAAAATAAGCTTGCTCTATAAAGGTAATGGAAGAAAGCACCTTATAGTGAGCTTCAGGATCAGAAAGACCTTGGTGAGCTACGCCAAGATCTGACGCCAGCATGCTGGCTGCAGGGACACCCCACCGCAGCTCAGCAGATTACATTGTGTAAGGATGTAGCTTGTGGGGTGCCAAGACTGTTTTTGTTCCTGGAAGTTTTGAGCCTACGTTCTGTTTGTATACTAAATGCCAACAAACGTAGCATCTCCATTCAGATGCAAAGTAGAATAACCGGAGGCAAAATAGTTAGCCAATGCCAAGTGCACACTATCTTATTAAGACCTGGCTGGTAACATGTTTGGTGGTGGTTTTAGAGAGAAAATTGGGAAAGAAGGAGGAAAGAGAGGATAAGATAAAGTGAATTTAGTAGATAAAATCATCAAAACTGGTGGCCAGTAAAGCCCTTGCCCCTCTTAACTGTCTTCAATACAATGGAGCGAGGCAAAGGGACAAAATGTCACGAGGCCGAAAGGAAAGTCCAACCAAATGCAAGTCGCTCTGTTCCACTCACTGTACTGCATACTGGACCTGCATCTTCATGCTGAAACTAGTCTTCATATTTTATTAGTGACTCCATAATGTTTACAAGCTTTTACGATTACAAGGATACCGTTTCGCACTGCATCGCACCCACCAAAGTCCCATGTCCTCCCCTGCCCAGAGCCCTAGCCGCCCCCCTCCATACTCAGTGATAACCAACATGTTTCTCTCACTATTAGAGACATCTTGGTTATTTGTTTCTTGCTATATGTGACTAGTTCTTACTCATGCACCGTGACTGCTATAAAGTAAGTTGGGCTTTGTAGTTTGGAGCGCCACTATCAAGTAAAGAAGTCACTAGCTACAGGAGACCATCCATCGAGCACTTAAAAAATGCACATCTGACTAAGCAGTTCACCATTCAGTTAAAAATAGTTCACAATAGAATTTTAAATAACACTCAATTACTGGGAGTTATTGACAAGTTTATGGAAACTTTTGGATATAAGTTGAACTTGTATAATTTTTTCAGTTCTATATTATATAAAACCCAGATAGAAATCAGGACTCTTGTTGAACATTTTTCATCACAACTGACATAGATGCTGTATAACATATACTCTGGAAACCAAAGGCTGTACAACAAACAGAGGAATTGAATGCATTTTGAGTTTTTGTTTTGTATTTACTATATGCTGAAACACAGCTCACTTAGATATAATGGACTAAACAAAATACACTATTAAAATTAACTTAATCTGGTTCTTTTTTACTATGTGAATGTGGCATTTGTGGTCTGGGGAGACAGCATGATGGTCATACAAGACTTTCATGCCTGAGGTTCTGTGTTCCCGGGTTCAATCCTCAACACCACCATAAACCAGAGCTAAGCAGGACCCTTGTCTTTCTCCCTGTGTCTATCTCTCTATCTCTCTCTCTCATTGAAATAAAATACTTTTTGAAGTATGGCATCTGAATGTAGATAGCAGGTATTAAAATTGTGTTTGGATCGCACAAATGTAGACCAGTGTTTCTAAATCATCACTGCATTTTAGAATCAACAGGAAGATGGACACCGCTTCAATGTCAAGTCTATGTTCAAAGCTGACTCTGTCATGCCTAAGACGCCGTGCGGAAGTGATTGGCCATCACAGAGCAGGTGACACTCCCCTTGAGATTCCCCAGAAAACACAGGAGATGATCAAATGTTTTACAGGGAAGGTCTGCCTGGGAGTCCGCACTGAAGAAGTGCATGTGTGAACACATGCCCCTACAAGATCCAGCCCCCTCAGCTCCCCCTCTCCCCAGATCATGATGACTTTCTTTTAGCTTCTCTAGTGCTAGCTGGGGTCGTGTGCTTGCCACAGTAGAGGCGACCACACAGAGCTCCCACAAAACAAAGCTCTTCACCTGGACAGCTCCACTCAGTTACTATCTCTGTTCCCATCTGACTCCCCTATTCCTCCTCACAGGTGAGTGACTCTGTGCCTCTCACTCCCCTTTCCACTTTATTTCCTTCATAACTGAGCTGCTGTTCAACAACCTCTTGATTCTTTTTCTAGAATGGGAACTCACAGAGACAATTTCAGTGGTCCATTCTTCTTCCTCAGGGCTCAGCAGACCAGTGAGAAAACAGTGGGACCTTCATGGCTAAGAATGAGCAAAGGAGGCCAATATAATATGTAAATACAAACAATACGGTGCTGCTTCAATTTCCAAATAGCTTGTCAAAAGCAATCACAGGGGAGTCGGGTGGTAGCACAGCAAGTTAAGTGCAGGTGGTGCAAAGTACAAGGACCCGGTGTAAGGATCTAGGTTTGAGTCCCCAGCTCCCCACCTGCAGGGGAGTCACTTCACAGGCGGTGAAGCAGGTCTGCAGGTGTCTATCTTTCTCTCCCCTTCTCTGTCTTCCTCTCCTGTCTCTATTTCTTTCTATCTTATTCAACAATGACGACATCAATAACAACAAGAATAATAACTACAACAATAAAACAACAAGGGCAACAAAAGGGAATATATATATAAAACAATCACAGAATCCAGAACTCCTACCTTCTACATCCCCCCCAACAAGTAGTTTTGGTCCATACTCCCAGTGCAGGAAAGTGATGGGAGGAAGAGGCTAAGAGGACTCTCAACTCCCAGCTCCATCAGGACCCAGAGAGAAAGGAGGAGAGATTTGGATGTAGTAATAGAGTTATGGGTGGCCTGGAAGGGAAGAGAGGACTAGACCTGGAAGAGAAAGTGGGAAATTATGTACTAATGTGGACAGATAGTTGTAGAGATGATGCTTAGCCCGTGTCTGCAACCTTGGAAGAACAGCTGTGGCTTGCAGTGATGGGTGGGGGCACTGTGGAAAATACCCGTTGACATGTAATTTTGCAAATCAATATTAAATCACTAAAAAGTTTCTAAAATAAATAATAAACTTTTCTCCAACATCTTATAACTACTGACTAAAGCCAGAAGGAACAATGAAATCATTGATTAACATTCATTTCTGGTAAATCTCTGTTCTTAATGCTAACTTGATTGCCTGTTCGTTTATTTGAATAGCCTATTACTTCAGTTGAGAAGTGGTTAGATGAAAGTTTAAATTAAATGTGTCTTCCTTGAGTGAAATGCCAGACTTGTGGATTTTTTTAATTCCAATATATAAATATGTATTTATTTGATAATGGTGGTTCCTACTTAGGGAGGCTTCTTGAATAATTTGCTTTCACAAGAGAAGCACTGGCCAGAAGACTCATCACTAAAGAAATCATGTTTTCTGCTTGAACAATAGGACAGAAAAATAAAGCTGAATCTAGACTAATAGATTTATTTAGTATGTGGCTCATTCCCTCCCTAATAATAAGTTGGGCACATTCGAGGTGTAATTTCTATGCAGGACAGATAGAAGCATTCTCAGCTAACATGCTGGTCTGGGGGTGCAGAATGCTGAAAAGATAACAGACAATAATTTTTGCAAAAAGGCTCTTCTAATTCATTGACTCTTGATTAGACTGCTGTCCTGGTCAGTGATATAAATATAAACAGTCACTCTCTGAGGACAGAGAAACAAAGGACTCACATTTTCATTAAATACCCTTCAACTCTGGAAATTATCCACACTTTCACACTCCTACAGGGAGTTCACAGCACACATACCATATATAATCCTTTAAATTTCCAAAAAGATTTTCAAACAACCTTCTGACGGTGGGTGTCTGTCCACACAACCCAATAAAAGGCCTGCATGCACCCAGGTATATAATGTTTTCATCTGTGACAGGTGTGATGTGTGCTCCTCTCCTCACTGATTGAGTCTAGCCGAATTTCAGAAATTACTGATAGAAGTTAATATGCTCCATTTCGTTTAACTACTGCAGAATATCTTGCATTAAGCCTCAGTAAAGTTCGGAATTGCTAATGACATGTAGTTGCAAGGAAGCCCAAGTATTCCTGTTACTGTCCTTGGACTGGACCCAGTGGAGCGGAATGCTAGGACTGCTATTCCTCATCAGTCAGTCACTGGAGACTTAGGAGTTAGAATTCTCGGAAATGGGGTTGATGTATTTCAGAGAGCCAGTAGGTAGTGAGTCTCAGAGGCCTTGTTAGTTCATCAGTGCTCTGAGGTTGGCAAGATAATGCTTTGGCAAAGTAACCATAAGTCTTAAATAGATTCTACTAATTTAGCATACATTTGAGCCTTCTGAAAAGACATTTGAAAGGAGCAAAATACATTAGAATTCCAAGTTCCTATGTAGCACATACGGTGGAGATTCCAAAGGCAGCCATCTCTGGGAGAAAGGAGGAAAGGAGGGAGAGAGGAAATCAAGATAGGCTGGAGAGGCACTAGCAGGCCCTGCAAAGTGTAGCAGTGGCCAGGGATCAAGATAGGCTGGAGACCCTAGCAGGCCCTGCAAAGTGTAGCAGTGGCCAGGGAACAAGATAGGCTGGAGACCCTAGCAGGCCCTGCAAACTGTAGCAGTGGCCAGGGAACAAGATAGGCTGGAGGCCCTAGCAGGCCCTGCAAAGTGTAGCAGTGGCCAGGGAACAAGATAGGCTGGAGGCCCTAGCAGGCCCTGCAAAGTGTAGCAGTGGCCAGGGAACAAGATAGGCTGGAGGCCCTAGCAGGCCCTGCAAAGTGTAGCAGTGGCCAGGGAACAAGATAGGCTGGAGAGGCCCTAGCAGGCCCTGCAAAGTGTAGCAGTGGCCAGGGAACAAGATAGGCTGGAGACCCTAGCAGGCCACTGCAAAGTGTAGCAGTGGCCAGGGAACAAGATAGGCTGGAGACCCTAGCAGGCCCTGCAAAGTGTAGCAGTGGCCAGGGAACAAGATAGGCTGGAGACCCTAGCAGGCCCTGCAAAGTGTAGCAGTGGACAGGAAGCAGCAGTCACCAGGTCAGCCTGGCATGGCCATCCACGGTCTGGTCTGGTGTGACTGACTATCTCCATTTAAAAAAAATCAGAATTTGTAGTCAGGGTGAAACATTCCAATTTTTCTAAGTAGGCAGAAATACCCACTTTATGAAGACACTGTGTCTAATTAGCTGCCAGAGTTAGCAAATGAGACTAGAAGACACCAGTTAACTTTGAACTCCAGGTAAACAGTGAGAACCACGTTACTGTAAGAGTGTCTTAGATATTCCATGGGAGATACCAAACTGATGGGCCCCAACACTGAAACTCAGTTTCCTCTCACATGTGCGTCCTGTCTCTGGCAGCCACGCCTGTGAACCGCACTTGCATGTGCCTAAGATCCATCCGTGGGTTCTGCCAACCTCAGAGTGTCCCCACCTTGGTGAGTGTGACCAGAGTCTCCCTGTGTCTACTCAGTCTGCACCCTATATCATGAGTTTGTTACACTATTACTGTTTTTCTGGCTTTAGGGAATCTTCTTTTCAAAGCAGATGTGTAGATTGGGAAAGAAAGAGCCTGAATTCCTTTTTCTGACAGTAGGCCCACAAATCTAGGATCGAGCAGGAGCCATGAAGACTGTGTCTGCAGGTGCTGGTGCTAATAAGGCGCATAGCTCCACATCCTGAAAGAACGTGGAGAAATTAATCAATGACAAAGTGAAAATGACAGTCAGCATTGCTAGCACCCACTGAGCAGACACTCACCGCCTGGTCTTATTCTCAGCACTCTAGGTAGCGATGGGCAGGGGGAGCAGTCACCACTCAGCCTGGCGTGGCCGATCCACAGTCTGGTGTGACTAACTATCTCTATTAACAAAAAAAAAAATCAGAATTTGGGTTGTGGATTTTTTTTTTTAAATCCACTCAGCCTGGCATGGCCGATCCACAGTCTGGTGTGACTGACTATCTCTATTAACAAAAAAATCAGAATTTGGGTTGTGGATTTTTTAAAAATCCATTCAGTTTTCTGACCCTTTGATTGTTATCAGCTGCTAGTTGCCTGACAGCTCCTGTTGTCCTGATGACACACTGAAACAAAGAGAACTTCATGTGCTTGCTTTCCCCAGGCTCATAGTTGGTATATGGCAAACAAGAATTCTAAGACAGGTGATGTGATTCTAGAGTCTAAGTATTTACATCTAGAATCTTGCAGGAAAAAGAACCAAATTCAATGAGCAGGGCCTCTCAGCAACACATAGCTTTGGGCAAAATATTCATTCATTTTGCAGAAAACTGAATTGGAGATTTTTTTTTTTTTTTAGGTTTCAATTCATTAACAAAAATCTGCCAGTTCCCAAAGAGCAGTATATGATGTGATTTCTGCTGCTCTTTTTTCATGCAGAGACAAAAAAAAAGGTGTGGGGGGATTCTTCAAAGAGAACCTCTTTCTTAAAAAATACAGCATGGTAGTCCGGTAAGTGGCGCAGTAGATAAAGCACTGGACTTTCAAGCATGAGGTTCTGAGTTCAATCCCCGGCAGTACATGTACCAGAGTGATACCTGGTTCTTTCTCTCTCTCCTCTTCTCTTTCTCATGAATGAATAAATAAAATCTTTAAAAAAAATACAGCATGGAGGTGAAACTGCAGCTCACAGCAGAGTAAAGTAGCACACACACTGGCTTTCTGAGTCATTTTGTGAATTTTATGTTCTGTTCATTCCACAGCATAATGGGAAATTAAATTAACATGGTTCTTTATGGCATTTTAAATTTTTACCACAATTAATTTTCTGTACGGCTGTATTTTTGTTCTGTGGTATTCTATTTGAGTAAGTTTAAATCAGATATATAAATCCTTTTCCCAAATCAGAAAAATAGTGTTTTTCCCCCGAGTAAGTTCCTGCAAACTCACCAACCTGCCTCATTTTATGTTACAGATGAGTCCATCT